>NC_068912.1:44293369-44596399 GCF_023091745.1 Budorcas taxicolor | reverse complement strand
TAAATGGGGAAACAGTGGAAACAGTGTCAGACTTTATTTTTGGGGGCTCCAAAATCACTGCAGATGGTGATTGCAGCCATGAAATTAAAAGAAGCTTACTCCTTGGAAGGAGAGTTATGACCAACCTAGATAGCATATTCAAAAGCAGAGACATTGCTTTGCCAACAAAGGTCCGTCTAGTCAAGGCTATGGTTTTCCCAGTGGTCGTGTATGGATGTGAGAGTTGGACTGTGAAGAAAGCTGAGTGCTGAAGAATTGATGCTTTTGAACTGTGGTGTTGGAGAAGACTCTTGAGAGTCCCTTGGACTGCAAGGAGATCCAGCCAGTCCATCCTAAAGGGAATCAGTCCTGGGTGTTCACTGGAAGGATTGATGCTAAAGCTGAAACTCCAATACTTTGGCCACCTCATGTGAAGAGTTGACTCACTGGAAAAGACCCTGATGCTGGGAGGGATTGGGGGTAGGAGGAAGAGGGGACAACAGAAGATGAGGTGGCTCGATGGCATCACCGACTCAATGGACAGGAGTTTGGGTAAACTCCGGGAGATGGCGATGGACAGGGAGGCCTGGCGTGCTGCGACTCATGGGGTTGCAAAGAGTTGGACACGACTGAGCAACTGAACTGAACTGAAATGAACTGAAGCACAGTATCTCCACAGTCCCCATTTTGATCCCATCAATATGAGAATAACATCGAAGGGTTATAGTATCCTTAATACTAATAAGAATTTATCCTAAATGTTGTTTAGTATATACAGTTGTATTTTTTCTTATTTGATAAAGCCAGGAAATAATAATCTAAATTAAGTTTAATTGTTTCAGTTAAAAACTTGCCTTGGCCAAATGTCTATTGAATTGAGATGATTTTCAGTAATTCATCAATATTCATAGGCATTCGTGCTAGAATCTGAGATTTAAAGTATCATTAAATCTTGTCCCTTAATAAAATCACCAACACAATTTTGTTGGTATTTACAAAAAAAAAGCAACAATTGAGAAGTAGTTCATGGAGTTCTACTTATTATAATTAACAAACACAGCATTTCTTTTATTTGTCCAGCTATTCTTTTTCGTCTTTTGTGATATGCAGTAATCAACCTAGATCATCATTTCTACCTAAGAATTGTTTCTGAAATTTAACAAACACTAAATCATTTCTTTTATTTACATAATTTTTAATTTCTTTTACAATATTAAATATCTAAGTGTGGTGGGATTTTTTTCCCTTAAAATGATGTGGAAATGACACCATGAAGTGGAGTTTTGCAGAAACTAATACGAGAAAGGAGAGAAAATAATATGAAGTGTTTATTTTAAAACCAAATTGACACATTTCAAAGAAAATATAACCTAATATTTGCAAACAGTTAAAATGCTGGTCATTTTAAAGGTTAGCTTATACATAAACATTATTTCAGAAACAATAAAAAGAATTCAATGAACACATACCAAGAAATCGTACAGTTCTCCTCACCAGTGGGTTTATATAGCAACAGTCTCCAGTTAAAATAGTTTTCTCCTGGTTTTCAAAATCCCTTGTGGCCAGTTGTAGGCAAAACACAGCAGTTTCTCCAACTATTATCTTGCAAGAAAATAAAAGATTAAAGAATATTAGAATTTAACCAGCATAAATGCAGAATATTTCTACTTTTAAAAAATTAATAAAAAGGAGTTCTTCTAAGTGGTAACAATCTTGATATAAAGCTGAACCATATTTGGTTGACCAATCCTTTTTATTATAACCTCCCCCCATATATATATAAAACCCATATTTCTCTTAATTCAAAAATGTATGAAATTAATATGGTATGGGATAAGGGGTGGGATGGGATGGAAGTCCAAAAGGGAGAGGATATATGTATACATATAACTGATTCACTTCATTGTACGACAGAAACTAACACAATATTATAAAGCAACTATACCCCAATTAAAAAACATCCCCCAGCAAGGAACTGGAGCAAGTGCCATGTATCATAATAATATTGATGAGGAAATGAGAGCTTGAGGAGGTTAAACAATTTGCTCCCCATAAGGCCAATCACAAGCCAGACAGAAATTTCTGACTCAGTCCTCAATCTGTTGGCTCTATTTAATACCACAAACAACCACACTAGAAATAAGATTATGAGAAATGAAACCAGAGCCAAAAGCACATCTTCCAATTTGTCATTGTTTAGGTCACTTTTTAGGTCATCTTATCAAGGTTAAATTCCCTGACACCTACTAGAGAAGTGATTTTGGGGTCTTTGTGGAAAGCAATACCTATCATTACAAGATATTCAAAATTCTAAGTGGCAGGTAGACAGTGCTTGACTGATTCTGCCCTCTGAGCCTCCTCTTCTCCAGGGCAGGTATCATGGTGTCTCCACCGACAGGTTGGCTCCATCCCACAGTACACTGAACCCCGAGCTCAGTCTGTTAACACACTACAGTCCCTAGACTGTAGCAGACACCCAAGAATTCTGAGTGTATGAATTAATTCATCCTCGGTAGATCAGAGGTCTTCGTCTGCCTCTTTTACTTGATTCCTAATAACCAACATTTTCTGCCTTGTTTCTGCAGTGAAGGCTCTACCCTATACCCTAGTTCCTGTAACCAGGTTCTGTGTGCTTAGTTTCTGACTTGCTTACCCATTTACAGTTACCAGACTAAAAGCTGCCTTGTTCAGGCTACTCTTCCGAGTTTCCCTAATGATAACCTCTTGCTTGTCTGTATCTCTGCACGTTGCACTTTTCTGAGTTTTCTGTTTATGTCTTGAGCATACCTGACAAACACTGTCAACCTCAATATTATCTGGCTACTACTAAAAGTGTTTGGGGGCTAGTTGTTCAGTAGTGTTGGACTCTTCGCGACTCTGTGGACTGTATATCCCACCAGGCTCCTTTGTCCATGAGATTTCCCAGGCAAGAATACTGGAGTGGTTGCCATGCCCTTCTCCGGGGGATCTTCCTAAACCAGGGATTGAACCCAGGTCTCTTGCATTGCAGGCAGATTTTTCACCACCTGAACCACTAAAAGAATCCCACTCAAACTGGATTAAGAAGAATAGGGAATTTAATCTAAGGTTGGTGGGTTATCTCAGAACCTAGTGTTGTAACGCACAGGATTAGGTCCAGGGTTGGAAATGTCTCAGGAGTCCAGGCAGCCATTCTCTCAGTCTCATTCTTCTTTTCTGGAGTCACCCTCTCACCTCAATTCTCTGAATATCTGACTCATTCTTATCTTTCTGCAATCTGCGTCTCCTGCTTCTTAGTGTATATGAGTGCCCCAGCAGGCTTGCCCCAGCAAGAACTCCGTGTTGAACATGTCAGCTCAGTTCAAGGAAAATTCAACTAATTAGATTTACTGAACCTGGAGTCGAAATTCCTGGAAGGTTCAGCTTGAGACAGGTGTCTCTTCTGGTCCAATTAATCAAGGTTAAGAAGGTGTGATATGGTGTATGAAAACTGCCTTATGGGTATAAAGGTTAGTTTTCAAAGAGTCGCAGTGATGTCTACTTCAAACTCCCATCCATTACACCTTGCTGGACCTCCTCCTTGCTAGCTCTTGCCTAGACTAGCAATTTCCATCATGTTCTCTGGATACTGTGTTTTTTTGCATACCTGGACTTTACCTAATCAAATGCATGTGCCTAGGCCCTAGCGTCTGCTTTTCTTTAGTGGGTACGTCTACTTTCCATGCTCTAATTCTCCCTCCCTCGCTGCGATATCTATGGGACCCCTCAACCAAATCATATTCTTAACTTCCTCCATCTCAACCTCCTAAGTCAAAACTCCCACTGCTACAACTCTCAGATAAATTCAAGTAATGAGAATAACACAATTCTTATTATGATGAACGCCTAGATGCCTCTGAGTTAAGGACACTGCACTGATCTTTAAAGAAGGGTTTATAATCCAGCTGGGCGGATACAAAATGAAACTATGGTGGACGGCTGTACATGCTGAGTTTTGACTGGTGTGGATAGTAAGTGCCAGTAGAACATTTAGGAAGTGTCATGGACTCACTGAAGGCATCTATGGTGGCCATGAAATGTGCGTCGCTAGGATCTCTGCTCTGGGAGGTTTTTGGTCTGATGGTCCCAGTTGTCACTCCTTTGGATTAATTACTGGGTCACAGGTTTCCCAGATGGTTCAGTGGGTAAGAAATCAGCCTGCAATGCAAGATCCCTAGAGGATGGCCACTGCAGTATTCTTGTCTGGAGAATCTAATAGAGCCTGGCAGAGTATAGTCCATAGGGTTGCAAAGAGTTGGACACATCTGAAGTGGCTGAGCATGCATGTGACTAAGCACTGCCTGTGGGGTCTCCTAGAAATGGCTAAGCATGGTGGGGGAATTCAGCTGAGACTATTCCTCCAAGATGTGACATAAAGACTCCCCACAATTCTGGTCAAAGTTCTCTTGGAACCATGCTGTGCTCTGAGGTGCCTCCTACCCTATCCTTCCTTCCCTCTCTCCTTCACATGAGTCAGATCTTCATCATAATCTGAATGCTCTCCTTGCCTTCTCTGGCTTACCACCCTCCAACTTTTGTCTTTTACAAATGTTTCCCTTGATAAATCTCTTTTATATTTAGTCACATTTGGTACCTGCTTCTAGGAGAGCCGGTAGCTCAGATGGTAAAAAATCTGCCTGCAATGCAAGAGACTTGGGTTCAGTCCCTGGGTCAAGAAAATCCCCTGGAGAAAAGGAAACAGCAACCAACTCCAGTATTTTTGCTTGGAGAATTCCATGGACAGAAAAGCCTGGCAGGCTATAGTTGATGGGGTCACAAACAGTCAGACACAACTGAGCAACTAACACTTTCACTTTTTACCCTAGGAGAACCTAAATTAACATGACATAAAAGAAAGATAGGGGGTGATCCTTACTATACTTTACGGAAGAATAATTAGTAGACAGATGGAGAGAATTCTGATGCAAGCCCTAAGGAGAAGGCAGTATTAGAACAGGAAAGGAGATAGCATTTCTCCCGGTAGCTCTCAGCTTGACCTGAACATAGGCTAAGGTGGATTAAGTTTGCCTTGGAGGCAGAGGCTCTGGTCAGTGAATTGCAGACCTAAATTCTATGTTCTTTGATTTTTATTTTGATTCTTTTTCTCTTAGCCTGTCAGAAGCCCACTCTAGAGGACTTCATTTCTCCTAAGGCTTTCCCAACCCCTGCTACTAAATACTTCTCTCTCCCATGGGCTCTGGATGCAAATCTCCACTTATTACATAGCAAAACCACTTATTACATAGCAAAATCTCTGCATGCTCAGATTGGCATGTTGAAGTGCTCTAAGTCTTCCTATCCGAAACGAAATTCCTGTCTCCCACCCTAAACCTCCTGTCACCTTGGACACACAGGCTGAAATTCTCCCCTTTACCCCAACACTAAACCTTCATTTCCTTCCTTGGCCTCTATCAACTGTTAAATTCTATCAGCTTCCTTGCTCAGTCCAGTAAAGAATCCACCTGCAATGGAGGAGACTGCCTGCAATACAGGAGACCCTGCTTGATCCCTGGGTCGGGAGATCCCCTGGAGGAGGAACGGTAACCCTCTCCATTATTCTTGCCTGCGAAATCCCATGGACAGAGGAGCCTCGTAGGTCACAGTCCATGGGGTCACAAGAGTCGAACGTGATAATGACTAAACCATTCCACCACCACCAGTGCTCTTATATTTTGATTATATTTCAAATATGTCCACTTCTATCATTATCCCTATTTAAAAATTCAGTCCCTCATCATTTCTTTCCTGCATTAAAACATCATCAGAACTCACCTCTGTGCTTTCATATTCCCTGCTCAAATTCTGTGCAATCCAGGTCCTCTATTTACAATTTCCAGTGTGTCTTCATAGGCAATGGAATAACAGGAGCTGTTGTAACAGACTATTTACAGATGAACCTAAACCCATCTTTTTCATCTTCTCTTACAAACCTCCAGACACGCTATGTTATAGTCACAGCTAAACATTTTCATTCTCAAACATACCAGGCATTCCCATATATTCTGGCTTTTGTACTTGGGCAATGGTAGGCAGTCCTGTTCTTAAGACACGATTTACATATTGCCTACTCTACTGCAGCTCTATTCCTGGGACAAGCCATCCCTCCCTCTCTGCATTCCAATAGCACTTTGTACATTTATTATGGCACTTTACACATGCTCTTACAAGTATCAGCAACATCTGTCTCCTCCACTTAATTGAGAGGTTCTCTGCGACAAGGATTGTATAATGTTTTCTTTATACTTTCATATTAAAGCACAGTGACTGGCAATGAATATGAATGGCTGCTAGAATGAATGAAATTTAGCTCAGTCTGCCCTTAGAGATAAGGACACCGATCCAGAGAGAAATAAAGAAGTTAATCATGTCTATTCCTGGCACAGCCAAAATTTGAATCCAAGATCAGAGCTATTTTTACCACAGCCTCTATCTAGGACTGTGTAAGCCTTTCCTCTAATTTTTCCAGGTTAAGCCAGATCACCTCCCTGCTCCACTCTGACACTCCTCAAGACTCAAGTCACACCCAGGAGTTCCATCGTATTTCTATAGTTTTAAGGGAAACTTGTTGGGGCACAAAGCACCTTCACAGCTCCTGGGGTCTCTAGGTATGAGAGAACTGAGTATAGAAAGACTTTCCTGATCCTTTTGATGCACATTCCAACCTTCCAACAAAGACCAAGAGCTTCACACCATCCTTTCTAACTCTGCCATTATTATTATTTTTTTTAAGGTTCTGTTTTCAGAGAAATTTCTTCATATTTCTACTGCAAGCTTTTGGTCCTTATATGTAACTGAGGTTTCACCACCATTGTCAAGAGAAGTTCTTAATCGGGAGTCACTGCCTGCCATTTTCATTAAACTCCCAAAGAAGCTCTTCGTGAAAGATCCTGATTGGCTGTTTTCTCTCCTGGGAGTGGGAGACAGGAAGCATGACAGGACAAAGACACAGAAGCAAGAGATGGAGATGCTAAAAGCTTTGTCACTCCATCCTTTGTAGGTTTCCTTGATAAAATTCCCTTTCTCTGTGAACTTATAACTGAAAGCCATTTCCAGAGAGAGCTGAGGGGATGAACAGTGCTAACCGAGCACGGACCCTCCTCCTGCCTGCCACAGGCCGCAGCTGGCTCCAGGGAGTGAGAAAGGAGTGGAACACTGGAAAGGACATCGGTGGCTCTGGTGGGGAAAATCAACTGATTCCCTGAGGGCCAGCAGTTCACAGGGGCCATTCCTCCCCTACCTCAGCAAAGATTCTGATTCACTGGGAAATAATAGAAAAAGGAAAAAAGACTCTAATGGTAAAGGGGGGTGTAGGCTGGCACAGGAAGAACACAGCAGGAAGCCCTCAGTTCATTTCTTGCATCTGTTTTCCAGCTCCCCTCACATGGACTCACTAACCTCATCCCATCACCAGCCCTCCTCTGCCAAGAGAGGCGAAGGCCCCTGCTCCCCCAGTTCTATAGGAAACCCTGAAGCAATGTCCGTGGAAGTTCACTCAAGATCTAGGACAATATATCCAGAATGTGGTAAGACGCCCACCAAGGGCTGGGGAGCTGATACTGAAGGGCTGTCACTACCTCACAGGGCTGCGTGTGAGCAAGTGCTGTTGCTTGAGTCACAGTCCCCTCCCCACCGCAACCTGACAGTCTACCTCCTTGGAGGAAACAGTTGTGCTCCTGAACCTCTCCCGCCCTGAAAATGGAAGCCCTACAGTCCACTGAGCAACCAAAATGGAGTACTGTGTTCTAAGTACTATGTCCTAGTACCATGATACATCCTCCTCCAAATGAGCCATCTGTCATGCTTTACTGAACTCATGGCTGACACCACGAAGCTCCATGAACCCTCTCTTGTTTATCAAGCTGTACCTATACACCCCCCCCCTTCCTAAATGACCCATCCATGTCTCCATCTCATCTTTGAGGATAGATCTGGTACCCAGTTCTGTTTTTATCTTCTACCCTGTTCCCCAGTGAGTAAAATGCCCCAGCTGGCTGATGAATAGCAAGCTACAAAAATGCAGCTGTGAATCATAAACCACTAAGTATAAATATCTCTATTATGATCACATGCTGCCCTCATACCTCAACTCCCAAAGGCTGACCCTCTGGGAGATGTATTTCTTAATGACAAACTGAACCAAGTTTTTTCTTATGACATCATAGTCAAACTCCAAACAGCTTCATGTTTTCATTTATAAAAAAATCCAATGAGAAATTCCTCTCCCCTTCAACTGCTGGCCACTCAAACATACCCATGCTTTATCAGCTTGAGATTAATACAAGAAAAATATTTCCAATGTACTGCTGCAGCAGAAACCATGCAATCAGTGTGACTACTTGGAACGCATCTCACACACTTCAGATACATGTCAGATAATACCTGGAAAGCAACTTGCATTCATAAAAGTTTAGTAATGGCACACAGTTAAATTTTAAAATGTAGGAGGGTACCAGGAGTTTATATGTGGAGTCCTATCAAACACATCATGCATTCTTGGTTATTATAAAGACACATATATAGAGAGTGAGCTCATTTCCCATCCAGCCAAGGAAAGTTCTAAGCTATACTAGGAGGGAAAAAGCTACATTGGGTACTATCTTATTAACTTTGTACCATGATATAGAGAAACAAGTTTCTCCCATGTACATATGGATTTCATACTTGCTAAGTAAGAAAGTTGCTAACTTCTTGGAACAGTTTCCGAGTAAAACTGAGGTTCAGAGAGACGAGAATAAATTGAACTAAAAAAATAATACTTGGCTTCCCTGGTGGCTCAGATGGTAAAGAATCTGCCTGCAGTGCGGGAGACCTGGGTTTGATCCCTGGGTCAGGAAGATCCCCTGGAGAAGGGAATGTCTATCCACCCCAGTATTCTTGCCGGGAGAATCCCATATCTCATAGACAGAGAAGGCTGGTGGGCTAGGGTCCATGGGGTCGTCAGACATGACTAAGTGACTAACACTTTCCCTTTCCCAAAGAAGTAATAGTTGTACGATCCCTCCTAGCATTTAAAAACCTATGGCTATGTCTTGCTACAACCTGTAAATGTCAGAATTTGACCACCAAAAACTTGTGTTCTCGATTTCATAGCATAAAGTAGCTACTTAGCCTGGACCAACATTCCCTGCACACCTGCCTCTAGGTGACTTGTATCAAGGGATGAATGACTTATGACAGTTTCAGACCTACAAGGCAACAAATCAGATGTCTTTCTCCATGTTCTCTGCCTCTATCTGCTGACTAGAGCAAAGAGATTTCTGGGTCCAGCAGTTGTTGGTGCCACAAAGTGGAAGGAGGCCAGGTCCCCGGAGATAGCGGGCCTGCACTGGACTACTACTTGAGTGGATGATAAACTCTAGTGTATGAAGTCACTGAAAAGTGGGGCTAGTCACTGAAATGTGACAGTGGCTAGAACTTGCTAATTTACCTGTTTTTCATAAAAAAGGGTTAAGTCTCAGGCTTAGAGTGTTCTGCAGAAAATAACGGTCTAGAATAAAAAAAATTGATTTTCACTGTATTTATTTTATGGTTACCTTCTATATCAAGTGATGCTGGTATTCCATTTACAGTAATACATTTTCTTTTATAATAATGCTGGTAAAATAGATTGGCTTGAAGAAGAAATAAATCATAGTTGAGGTGATATGCAGCCATGATAGAAATCATGAAGGTGAGTCCCTGAGAGGCAAATCTAGGAAACTTTTAATAATAGCTAATATAAAGCTCTGAGAAAGCAAAGGAAACAAGATGAAAATGCAGCCTATGGAATGGGAGAAGACACATACAAATCATGTATCCAATAAGGGGTTGGGAAGATCCCCTGGAGAAGGGAAAGGCTACCCACTCCAGTATTCTGGCCTCTGGAAATCCATGGACTGTACAGTTCATGGGGTTGCAAAGAGTCAGACACAATGAGCAACTTTCATTAATACTAATTCAAAACAATAAGAACTCACACATCTCAGGAGCAACAATAACAACAAAAACCAACCCAATTAAAAGTGTATGAAGGAACTGAATAGGCAGTTTTCAAAAAAAAGATATACAAAAGACCAACAGGTACATGAAAATGTGCCCAACATCACTAAGCAACAGGGAATGTAAAGCAAAACCATAGTGAGAGATCACCTCACACTTGTCAGAATGGCTATCATAAAAGATGACAAGTGTTGGCAAGGTATGGAGAAAAGGCAACCCTTGTGCATTGCTGGTCTATTGATCAGAATGCAAGCTGGTACAACTACTACAGAAAACCATATGGAGGCTTCTCAAAAAACTAAAAATAGAACTACCATGTAATCCAGCAATCCCAAATCTGAGGGGTATTTATCTAAAGGAATTGAAATCAGAATACTGAAGAGACGTCTGCACTCTTATATTCACTGTGACATTTTTCAAAGTATCTAAGATGTGGAAACAACCTAAGCGTTCATTTACAGATGAATGGATAATAAAGATATGTAGTGGGATACTATTCACCACAAGAAAGAAGGAAATCCCACAGTGTGTGACAATGTGAATGAACCTTAAGGGCATTATGCTAAGTGAAATAAATAAGATAGGGAAAGATAAATATTGCATGTGATCACTTACACATGGAATCTAAAAAAAAAAAGAAAGAAAGAAAGAAAGAAACAGTGATATTCATGGAAACAGAGTAGAACAGTGGTTTGAATCCCAGGGACTGGGAAGTTGGGGAAATGCAGATATACTTGTCAAAGGGCACAAACTTTTAGTTATAAGATTAACATCTTCTGGGGGTTTAATGTACAGCATGATGATTATAGCTAAAAATACTGTATGATATACTTGAATGTTGCTAAAAGAGTAGATCTGAAACATTCTTCGAGTGCTTCATGAATAAAGTTGAGTTTTTGAATATGTCATGTTAATAGACCAGCTGGGAGGTTAGATTGATCCTTCAAAAGTGTTTGTCACAGTTTGCTTTGCTTCCCTAAACTTTTTGGAAGTACATCTGCCACGTGATGTGTTGAATGTGGTTAAGTGAATGAATAAAATATCTCAGTAAAAAAAAAAATTCTCATCACACACACAAAGATGGTAATCATGTGATGGGACAGAGGTGTCGGTTTATGCTATGGTGGTAATCGTTTTGCAATGTAAAATGTATCAAATTAACACACTGTAACCTGAAACTTATACAATGTTATATGTCAATTATATCTCAATAAAGTTGAGGAAAAAGCTTTTAAAAAACTTACATGACATGTACCACTTTTTAGGGACTATTCTCAGTACTTTGGAAATATTTTTTGTTGTTGTTCAGTCAGAAAGTTATGTCCAACTTTTTGCCATCCCATGGACTGCATCATGCCAAGCTTCCCTGTCCTTCACTATCTATAGGAGTTTGCTCAAACTCATGTCCACTGAGTTGGTGAAATTTAATATTTAAAACAATCCTCTGAGATAGGTATTGTTATTGAAATCCAGCTGCGGATGAGGAATATCAAGCAGAGAAAAAGTGCCTACAGTTGGGTACAGGTTGGGTACAGACTGAGGAACCAGCATCTCAACCCAAGGCAGTCCACCTCCTGAGACCATGTTCTTAACCTTTACATGTTACTGGTAGCAGTTAAGATGTGGGTGTGTGGCAACCAGGAAGCAGGGAAAGGACAGTTTTAGCGCAACTGTGGCTCAAAAGCAGCTTAGATTGAAGGATATGAAGCCAAGAACTGGATTTATTCCTGTGAATTAAGGTTTGTAGTCTTTAAAAAGGAGACTCCTGTTCAAATGCAGATGACAGGGGGCAGGAAGGCAACCAATGGATGGGGCGATCATAATGAATCAATTTTTAGTTGGGAAACTAGAGGAAAGGGATCTGCTTTTTTGAGAGTGCTCTACGGGCAGAGATTCGTGGTCCCGACAGCAGCAGCATCCGCAGCACCTGGGAACTGGATGAAAATGCTGCTTGGATTCTATCCCAATTCTAATGACTCAGCAACTCTGGACAAGAGTTCAGACCATTAATGTTCCAATAAGCCCTCAAGCTCTCTCAGGTCTTCCCTGGTGGCTCAGCGGGAAAGAATCAGACTGTCAATGCATGAGACACGGGTTCCATTCCTGGGTCGGGAAGATCCCCTGGAGGAGGGCATGGCAACCCACTCCAGTATTCTTGCCTGGAGAATCCCATGGACAGAAGAACCTGGCGGGCTGCAGTCCATAGGGTCACAAAGAGTCAGACATGACTGAAGCAACTTAGCAAGCAAGCAAGGGAATGTGGGATGCCTGGAACAGCATAACAGAGCAGTTTGATAAGTTGGAATAGTGTGAAAGTCCAGACGCTAAGCCTGGGGTGCATACGTATGTGCAATGGGGGACAACGGTGGAGCAGGATGAGGATATAAAAGAAACATGGTCTACCTAACAACAAGACGCGGACTTACATGCTATGCTCATTCTTTTTTTTCTAATGATTAGAAGCTTGTAAAAAAAAAAAATTTAAAACTTCTTTCCTAATTGAAATAAAAGCTAATTAAACTTTACATGACATAAATACTTTGCTCAACTGTTCATATAAATGTAGGAGACATAAGGTACGAGAAAAATGAATCATAAGAGCACTGTAATAAAATTCATTCTGTATACTTGTGTTGTTTTTTTAAATTTTCTTAACATATAAGGTCAGAGTCTGTACGTTCACAAATCTGCAGTCCAGTACTGTTATAATGCACCTGCCATTCCTCAAAAGAGTTAGTTCATCATCAATAAAATAAAAGCTACGTTGTTCAGTTGTGTCCCACTCTTTGTGACCTCATGGACTATACAGTCCATGGAATTCTCTACGCCACAGTACAGGAAAGGTTAGACTTTCCCATCTCCAGGCGATATTCCCGACTCGGGGATCGAACCCAGGTCTCCCGCATTGCAGGCGGATTCTTTACCAGCCGAGCCACAAGGGAAGCCCTAATAAAAACTAGTATACAGGTTATTAGCTTGCTTTCCAGCTCTTCTAAAGTACATGTTTGAATTAATTTCCCCTGTTCTTATCAATAATAAAAAAGCAACATGAGAAAATTTAAATAGTCTTTGGGACTTGAAGATAATAAAGTTTCTAGAAATGAGCCTTTGAAGCACAAGCAAAAATTAAATGTCCTTATGTCAGTGCTTCTTTCCCTTTCACTTTTCACTTTCATGCATTGGAGAAGGAAATGGCAACCCACTCCAGTGTTCTTGCCTGGAGGATCCCAGGGACGGGGGAGCCTGGTGGGCTGCCATCTATGGGGTCGCACAGAGTCGGACACGACTGAAGCGACTTAGCAGCAGCAGCAGCATGTCAGTGCTTTTAAAACTAAGTTCAACAGCATGTTAACTAGTTTTTTAAGAGGGGTTGTGGGGAGACTCTTGGGTGAAAAAAAATCAGCTTTAAACTCTAACCCCTCCTGGAGTCACAACGCATATTAGCACATCAAGATTCATAATTTCCAGCTGCCCCAGAATGGTATTATTCTACTGTCTTCATTTTACAGATGAGGACACTAAGGTGTAGAGAGATTACGTGCTTATCTAAGGGCATTCAGGTAAGAAGTCAGGAAGCCAGGACTCACTCAACCTCATGCGGTCCAGTTCTGGCATTCAAGTTGACACTGTACTGTTTTATTATTTCGTTCTAATTTAGGAAGAAAAGTCTGGCAGTTAAGGCTTTCTTGTCTGAACTTTCTGCATTTAAAGGTGTGATTTCCTCCTAATTAGCTTTCCCGCATGACCCAAAGCATGACAGTCTGTTCAGTAAAAGTGTTACCTTTTCTGCCCAGTGTTCCCCAAACTTCTCTCATCTTAGCAATCTGTCTTCCAGGTAGAGACTGTATCAGAAACATTAGTCAAAGTAAGTAAAAGCAAAATCTTCCTTATTTTTTAAGAAGAGAAAAAATCACATTTAGGAAGAATTAGCTATATACCTATGATAACTGGATAAAAGAATTAGGGCTCTTTAGAAATAAAAAGCTGAGAAATACTAACTTTATAAAGTAATGATGAACTCATGCACCACTCCTCTAACATTAGGTAAGTGAAGTCGCTCAGTCGTGTCCGACTCTTTGTGACCCCATGGACTGTAGCCTATCAGGCTCCTCCGTCTATGGTATTTTCCAGGCAAGAGTGCTGGAGTGGATTACCATTTCCTTCTCCAGGGGATCTTCCCAACCCAGGAATCAAACCTGGGTCTCCCGCATTGCAGGCAGACGCTTTACCATCTGAGCCACCAGGGAAGCTAACATTAGGTAGAGAATGTCTAAAACAAAGAAATCAAGTATTAATTCACACAATGAAAGAGAAAAATACTACTTTGAAAAATGACACAGGTGGGAAATACAGAGGCATTTAAGAAGTGCTTTGAGATGTTTTTGTGAGCAGAAAACAGTCAGGGAAGTAGAGTGGGATTTACCTGACCTTTCCAATCAATGGCTAAGAAAGAATGACATTTCTTCTCTATAGTACAGAAGAATTATACTTTTCCTCACAGGACTTCCTTGGAGTGTCTACTGGCTATTGAATCCAGGGGGAATCATCCCAGGTCCTGAAATGTTGCATTACTGTCTTATGTGAAAAGTAGAAGTGTTAGTCACTAAGTTGTGTTGGACTCTGCAACCTCATGCACTGTAGCCTGCCAAGCTCCTCTGTCCATGGGGATTCCTCCAGCAAGAATACTGGAGTGGGTTGCCATTCCACTCTCCAGGGGATCTTCCTCACCCAGGGATTGAACCCGTGTCTCCTGCATTTCAGGCAGATTCTTTACCATCTGAGCCACCGTCTTATAGTAGACAGTAATTTTACTTTTTTCTTTTTTTTCTGGAGAATCTATACTTCTGTTTGGTTAAGATTTCTCCTGGACCAAAATGCAACTTTCTGTTGTATTAATATACCAGGATTGAATGATTCATGGTCACCTTCAAGTGCCTTACCCACATATGTATTCAACAGACTAAACTCTGTGTAACACTCTTCTTTTCATAAAAAATAAGCTTCTGAGGTGACAGCTCTGCCTTGGAAAGGAGAAACAATATTCCCTGCAATTTCAAATTCATCATACAGATCTTTCTCTTGAGGCCATCTTCTTCCGGTTTTCCTGGCTTTCATTTCTGTCATCTTTAAATAGACTGGCATGACAAATGTCTTTTAAGGCCATTCATTTTTACTTAAAAAAAAAAAAAGACTAGACATTTAAAGAACTTTATTTTTAAAACACACTCGCAGGGGGGAAAAAAAGTTGATTACACAGGAAATCATTCTACTTTAACAAGTCATTAAAAACGTTGATGAGAATGTATGAAGATTAGCATGATTGAAATCCAAAAATAAATGAATGAGATGAATCTTGGAACAGAAGCTCATTTTGCAGTCTGGTCTCACTTGCATTTGGTGTATGTGTAACTTTTCAGCTTATTGCTCCCAGTGTATTAGGGAAATGTATAATTATAACTTAAATGTGAAACCCTAACAGTTCTGATTCAGTTGACTTCATTAATAAGAAAGCCAAAGTAAGGGTTTCCAAGATATGGGAAATATGTTTCAGAAAACTGATTATTTATCCCAAATGCTCTGAATTCAAGCTTATGATATATACATATTTATTATATAAATTCAAAAATACATTCCCTTCATTGTCATTTCTAAAAGTGATGTATGTAACACTTACCATGGGCCAGGCACTGTTCTAAACACCTTACGTATGTCAATTTGTGATCCTCACAACTACCCTATGATGTAGGCATTATTCCTTTTCACAGATAAGTGAAAGTTGCTCAGTCGTGTCTAACTCTTTCAGACCCCATGGACTATACACAGTCCATGAATTCTCCAGGCCAGAATACCGGAGTGGGTAGCCTTTTCCGTTTTCAGGTGATCTTCCCAACCCAGGGATCGAACCCAGGTCTCCAAACATTGCAGGTGGATTCTTTACCAGCTGAGCCACAAGGGAAGACCTTTCACAGATAAACTGGAGAACAAAGAGATTAAATAATTTTCATAAAGTCTAATAGCTAATGGCAAACCTGAGATTCAAACCTGGAAGCATAGCTCGAATTTTAATATTATATTCATCATTAAAGGTTTTTGCAGGAATGGAGTCAAAGCACTTAATAAAATCCATATTAGCCTACTTTATGACTCAATGTCAAGGTTGACATTGTAATATTTTATTACTTTGCTTTAAGAAGAAAAGTCTAGCAGTTAAAGTTTTTCACCTAAACTTCTGCACTTATGAATATAATTTCTCCCAATTAACTTTCCTGAATAAAGCACAAATTTGGAATTTGACCTAAAAGTTAAAAAAAGCTAGATGAGGCTTACAGATAAGGTATTCTAATGAAGGGTTGTTATTGTTTTAGTTGCTAAGTTGTATACAACTCTTTGTGACCCCATGGACTGCAGCCCACAAGACTCCTCTGTCCATGGGATTTCCCAGGCAATAATTCTGGAGCAGGTTGCCATTTCTTTCTCCAGGGGATCTTTGATACCAGGGATCAATCCTGCATCTCCTGCATTGACAGGCATATTCCTTACCCCTGAGCCACCTGGGAAGCCTATAACAAACAGTTATATGTATTCAAACAAAATGTACAGAATCTGTATGGATAGGCAGAGTACAGTGGGGCTGGGAAAATTTAATTTCTGCAATGTCTTCCCAGCCTTCTGCATCTTACTTTAGAATCAACCTGTTACTCCAAAATGTCATTTTGAAGTACTGCTGCTGCTGCTGCTAAGTTACTTCAGTCATGTCAGACTCTGCGCGACCCCATAGACGGTAGCCCACCAGGCTCCTCCGTCCCTGGGATTCTCCAGGCAAGATCACTGGAGTGGGTTGCCATTGCCTTCTCCAATGCATGAAAGTGAAAAGTGAAAGTGAAGTCACTCAGTTGTGTCCAACTCCTCATGACCCCCTGGTCTCCAGTGCACCAGGCTCCTCCATCCATGGGATTTTCCAGGCAAGAGTACTGGAGTGGGGTGCCATTGAAGTATTAGTGATGTGGAAGTTTGGTGGGAGTTTCAGATAATTAGCAGGAAGTTCATTTTTAAAACTCTGAAGAAAAATTACAGATTCATATTTTTTTTCTCAAAGGAATAATGACTAACTACGTATTTGCAGATGTTTAACAGAATAGGTGGCTCAGTGGTAAAGAATCTCCTTACCAATGCAGGAGACGCAAGAGACACAGGTTCGATTCCTGGGCCAGGAAGATACCCTGGAGGAGGAAATGGCAATCCATTCCAGTATTCATGCCTGGGAAATACCATGGACAGAGGAGCCTGGTGGACTACAGTTTACGGGGTTGCAAAGAGTCAGACATGACTGACCACACATGCATGTGTCCTTTGCAATGGAATAGTGGAAGCCTACAGAACTGATGTAAAAATGTGTCTACACATATGAATTATTAAGGGAAAGAAAGTCTGAATTTGAAATCCCTTATCTCTTCTGTATATAGCTTACTCAGTTTCTCTGCTATTTTCCTACGACTACTCCCTGTGAGAATCACATTAACTTTTACACATATTTGAACATGCATGTAAACAAACTGCCCTTAGATAAGAATACCTGACTTTTACATTTGGGAGGAATTTGATCTTATCCAGACCCTTTAACCTTCAGAAAACTTGTTCAAATGCCCAAGCCAGGCATCATCTTAGATTTTGCTTCTCTCCTGAGTCCTACTGCAGGCTGTCAAAATATTGAGAGTCATCAGTTCTCAGCAGTTAGCAAGAGGGTTGCTGAAAACATAAAATGCCAGCTTCAAAGCCCTCTGGTGCCAAGGTCCATAACTCTGAGCAGCAATAGCCAATGAAGAGTTTAGAAGCAGTTTCCCCCTGTTCTGTCGCTTCTGTTTCATTCAGAAATAAAATGAATCTTTCTGATCTCTTTGACTGCATAGAATATCTTCATGTTAATGGTTCTGGTTTTCATATTGACCCCAGAGGGTGCTGGCCCACTTCGATCTCTCCACTGGGATCACCTGTGTGGTGGTCTGGTGACAACAATTCAGAAGGTTAAACGAGCCCCCACTTACAGAGGACAGTACTAACTACTGTGCGAAGGACATAAGAATTTCTTCAGATTCTCTGGCTTCCACCTCTGACTGACCCACAGTGGATCTTGAGAGGTGCTGGGCCTGAACAGACATTGAGTGGGAAGGACAAGAGTCCTCTCAGGGGTACGAGAAGAGGGTTCTGGTTAAGTAGCCTCTCTTTCCAACTCTAAAATGCTAAAAAAAACCTCAAAATCATAATTTTTTGACCTATTGCTTATTACATTTCACAGTTGGCAGGCATTTTGAGAATTCTGCAATTCAGTGCCAAAAGGTAAATTTGTTAACAGATAGCTGAAATTCTATGAACATTTGAATCCTGTGAATATAGCACTCAAAGACTCAGAAAAACATTCCCTCAAAAAGTGACAGGAAACAATTCTACTTAATGAGCAATTCTGAGCACAGTTTTCTGGCCAGCAGTTTTAGACAGCTATTAAAATCTCAATCAAGTTTGCTTTCAAAATCTTAATTATAATCTCTCCATACGAACTTAAGCAAAACAGTCAAAATGAACCTGTTATGTGCAGCACTGATCATTTTAAAGGTTTATTCAATATCAGTATTTATAATTCATTACAGCATTAGAATATTCAAGTGAGTTAAAATTCTTCATATCTTGAAATAAAACAAAAGCCCTACTTAATAAACATTGATTGAACCGAAACTTACATGAAGAAGATACAGTAGTTTGCTAATCAGTGTTAAAAGCCTCTCTTCCTCATAGAGCCTTGATTTTGCTCAGTTAGCAACCTTCTCTCCCGGCCATGATCTTCTGGGGAATCAGGGCCACCTTGGCCTCAGGGGATGAATGATCTGTTAAGTCCTGATAGCTTCATGTGTGACTAGTTCAGGCCTGGATATGCAATGAAATTCTGCCTAAGGAGGGATGAGGTGACTGCTGAGAGTGGGTGCTTCTGTAATAGGGATTCTTGCTTAGAAACTAACAGAAGAAATATTCTTCTAGAGATTATCAGGTTTGCATGTGATTCCAGAACAAGGGGGGGCCACTGCATAATTGTGAGGGGAGCCAGCAACAGCAGAGTGGTGGTGGTTTAGTCCCTAAGTCATGTCTGAATCTTTTGCGACCCCACGGACTGTAGCCCCCCAGACTCCTCTGTCCATGGAGTTCTCCAGGCAAGAATACTGGAGTGGATAGCCATTCCCTTCTCCAGGGGAATTTCCTAACCCAGGGGTCAAACTGGTTCTCTTGTATTGCAATTTCTCTGGCAATGCAGGTGGATTCTTCACCAATACTGAGCCACCAGAGATGCTCCAAAAAGCAGAGCAGATATGTATTATGTCAGAATGGAAAGAAAAGGGCAATCTGGCTCTTTAGTTCATTGTTTAGAAACTAAATTAGACATTTTTGAGCCATCCGAACTTGGTACTCTCTGTTATATGATGCAATAAATTTCCCTTATTGTTAAATGGTTCAGTCAAGAGTTTTCTGTTATTTACAGATGTAAGCAATGTAACCGATACAAAAAATAAGGCCCTGAATTTGTGAAGTACTATGGAGGATTTAAAATATAAAAAAACTACATTTAAATACAAATAAGTGCAATACCATCATGTGGTAAGTATAGGTGGTTGAAAACTGGAAGGGAATACATTAAACTGGTGATGGTACAGCGGGGAGTGAGAAATAAATCTCATGAAAGTTGACTTTAATTTTTTTTCTTTTTAATATGGCAAGTGGCTTAAAAGGATAGGGCTATATTTGTAACCATGACTGTGCTGTGCTCAGGCTTGTTGGATTCTTTGAGATCCCACGGACTGTAGTCTGCCAGGCCCCTCTGTCTATGGGATTTTCTTGGTGAGAATAGTGGAGTGGGTTGCCATCTCCTCCTCCAGGGGATCTTCCTGACCCAGGGATCCAAGCTGCATCTCTTGCACCCCCTGCAGTTGGATTCTTTACCACTGCATCACCTGGGAAGCCAGGGCTCTGTTTACCACAAAATTAAATAGAGTGAAGACGGTGGGATAAGACTGAAAAAAGGAATAGGAAAAAGAGCTTTATAGGTGGGGTAACCATATAATTTGTTATTCAAACTGCTACACTTTTGAGTGTGAAGTGGGAGCTGAGTAATACTGACATGAAGACAAAAGGAATAAACTGGGACTGACCCAGGTAGCTCAGCTGGTAAAAAATCCGCCTGCAATGCAGGAGACCCGATTCGATTCATGGGTCAGGAAGATCTCCTGGAACATGGGTAGGCTACCCACTCCAGTACTCTTGGGCTTCCCTGGTGGCTCAGACAGTAAAATAACCAGCTTGCAATGCGGGAGACCTAGGTTTGATCCCTGGGTTGGGAAGATCCCCTGGAGAAAGGCATGGCAACCCACTCCAGTATTCTTGCCTGGAGAATCCCCATGGACAGAGGGACCTGGCACGCTGCAGTCCATGGGCTCACAGAGAGCTGGACACAACTGAGTGACCAAGTAGCAGCAGCAGACCCAGACAAGCCAAGACTTTCGGTTACCACAATTACAGAGCAAAATGGAATGTAAATAAAGTCTCAGAGGAGGAAAAGTATAGGATATCCCTAAGAAACAGTAACTGGGCCAGTTTGGCTGGATGTAGATGACATATGGGAGCCTAACAAGAGATTATCTTAGAGCATGCTGTAAATGGCTTAAGATCTAGGCGAGAAGTTGGTACTTAATTTTGTTCCCAGTCAGAGCTTATAACATTTTGGGGCAGGGGAGTGGTATGATAAGACCTGTGCTTCAAGAAAATCAATCTGGAAGCACAGGAGACTAGTGGAAGGGGTGAAAAGCCGGGTTAAGTAGCTGTTGCAGTAATCCTTCCAGGTAATGAGCCAGGTTTAGAGCAGTGGGGGAGTACAATGGTACATGTAAATAATGAAGGGAGAGCAGGAAAAAGAAAAGCTTAAGGGTATGTTTTGAGACCACCTACAGCCTCTGTCCCTGGAATTCTGCAGGCAAGAATACTGGAGTGGGTTGCCATTCTCTTCTCCAGGGGATCTTCCTGACCCTGGGATCAAACCTGGGTCTCCGGTCCTGCAGGTGGATTCTTTACCTCTGAGCCACCAGGGAAGCACACAACTGCAGAGTAGGAGATAAAGAAAGGAACAAAGAAAGGACACAAAGCAGGAATGTCAGCAAGATGGAAGAAAACGATCATGTCAAAGAAACCAGGAGAGGAGAATGTCACGGGGTGGAGGTCCTTGACCAGCAGCACTCGGTGTTGGAAAGAAGAGGAGGAAGTTAATGTCCAAACAAGAGGTTGTTGTTGGTGACCTCCAAGAAAAGGTCTGGCAGTGATGAAAGCAGAAAACGTTTCCGTCTTGCCTTTGCCTCTCACAAAACCTTGTTAGCTGAATCAACGGGGCAAGTCCCCAAACGGTCTAACCATAAATAACCTGACAATGAGATCAGCTTAAATAATGAGGTCAATTTGGTGAGAACTGAAAGATGGGACTCTGAAATGGATAACAGTGCTTCATCCTACTTCATTCTTTGCTCTGTATCTCCCACTCCCCACCCTATTCACAAAACCAGGGCCACTTGGGTATATTTCTTTATCCTTTATCCCCCAAATTTAATCTCTGGTCTCCCTGATCCCTGAAAACCCTGACTTCAGGTGGGAGAGAACTACACTGCTATAGCCCAGGCTCTGTGATTCAATATCAAGTCTGCCGCTAATTCAAGTTGAACATTCTGGCCTATATTTGACAATGAGATTTATGCATTGTTCCTGAAATGCAATTTCTACTTTGTGCCTGATTTCTGCTCACTCTACCTTGGTCACCTATTTAGCACCCCAGTGCCCTTATGGATGAGACTGGCAGTCCCCCTCTGTCTTCCAGGCAGTGGACCTCTTCTAACTTAGCAGCAAGTCTTCCCCACACCCACCAGCTCTTAGGTCCTGGGAGCTTTGTTCTGCCCAACACCAGGACATGCCCCAGGCCGCCCTGATGGAGCCTCTCCTACAATACCTATTTTCTGTAACTCTTCTTCCACAGCGTGTGTTCTGCTGCAAGACCAGATGCCCAGAGCATCCTTGGGGTAGTCTACCCTTCTGTGCTCTTTCCTCAATTGTTCCCATTCCCAGCTATTCCTGACTTGATATCGTCCATTGGATTACAGAATGGCTCTCTGCCTCATCTATGCTGATACAGGGCAGTAGATGTTTGTATCCAATCTCATCTTTGCAAAGAACATCCTGGCAAGTGGGAACACTTGGAAACTGTAATCAGAGGAAAACAGATTCTGCAATGTGCTCCTCAGGGGCTTCCCTGGTGGTTCAGATGGTAGAGAATCTGCCCGCAATGCAGGAGACCAGGGTTCAAACCCTGGGTTGGGAAGATCCCTTAGAGAAGGAAATGGCAACCCACTCCAGTATTCTTGCCTGAAGAATGCCATGGCCAGAGGAACTAGTGAGCTACAGTCTGTGGGGTCGCAAAGAGTCAGGACACAACTGGGCAGCTAACACACACACACAATGTGTTCCTCTATTAACAAAAACCATGGCATGTGATTCATGTACTTAGAGATGTGTAAGAAGCAACTGAGAAGCTCTGATCCACACATATAAAATAACTAAAGGTTGCAACAGTATATTTTTTTATAATATTCCTACTATGAATAAAGCTGTCAACAATGATATTTTGGTGACAATACTTGAATTAAAAGTACCAATATACCCTATGTGTAATTTCAAATAGTAAAGTATTCAATTCTTTTGATATCTATCCAGCCTGATTTGAAGCCTCTAATATTGCAAGGAGATCCAACCGGTCCATCCTAAAAGAAATCAGTCCTGAGTGTTCTTTGGAAGGAATGATGCTAAAGCTGAAACTCCAGTACTTTGGCCACCTCATGTGAAGAGTTGACTCATTGGAAAAGACTCTGATTCTGGGAGGGATTGGGGCAGGAGGAAAAGGGATGACAGAGGATGAGATGGCTGGATGGCATCACTGACTCGATGGACGTTAGTTTGAGTGAACACCAGGAGATGGTGATGGACAGGGAGGCCTGGCGTGCTGTGATTCATGGGGTCGCAAAGAGTTGGACACGACTGAGCAACTGAACTGAACTGAACTGAATATTACTAACTGAGCACAAACATGAACACAAGCTTCTCTTGATGGGGGTATTTGCTTGAAAAGGGGATTGGCTGGAACCCAAGAACATTTACATAATTAGCACCTTCAATAAAAGTGAAGGAAGAGAGAAACACTTCCCCATTTCCGAGACATCTGGGCCCAAACTCCATCACACCAACAAAGAATAAACAATATGTCCTCGTGAGTGTGGTGAAGGACATCATATATTAATATTTGTGTTGTGTATATATATATATATATACAATTTTCCCACTACCTTGTGAGAGTCTTTTCATTGTTTAACCTCTACTCCCAATAAGTTGCCTGACATGTAACAGATATTTACTAACAGTTACATGAACAAACGAATGAATGAAACAAAGAAAAAAATACAAGTGATAGAACTGGGGCCTTGAAGGAACTTGCTGCCACTGTGTAGGCTGAAGATAAGACAAAATCCTATTATTTTTTTTAAAAAATCAAGAATGCTTAAATGATGCCTTGAATAACCTTTCTCCACATACTTCTTTAACATAAACAAGGAGCTGGCAAAAGAAAAGGGCAATTGGAGGAGAATCCACACACAGTAATGAATTTTCTCCTCCAACAAGATTCATGGAAGGGCAATCTGTAATTTCCCTTCTGATCTAAGTTTAAGCTTCACATTGTGCTAATATTTTCACATCTTTCTCTATTTCTTAACCTTGATGAAAAAGTATGTTTTAAAAATCATATCTGAAGTGGTTACAGTAAACCAAGTGCTTGTTACCTTGAGAAAACTTTTTAAAATATCTATCCAGGTGTGTCTTCTGAAGTACAGCTCAAAATGGTGCTGCTGCTGCTGCTGCTAAGTCACTTCAGTCGTGTCCAACTCTGCGCGACCCCATAGATGGCAGCCCACCAGGCTCCCCAGTCCCTGAGATTCTCCAGGCAAGAACACTGGAGTGGGTTGCCATTTCCTTCTCCAATGCATGAAAGTGAAAAGTGAAAGTGAAGTCACTCAGTTGTATCTGACCCTCAGCGACCCCATGGACTCCTCCGTCCATGGGATTTTCCAGGCAAGCATACTGGAGTGGGGTGCCATTGCCTTCTCCACAAAATGGTGCATATCAATCCAAAAGTATTCCTTAAAATCACAAGAAAAATAGATGAGGAGACCACTCAGTTTCTCTACGATAACAAGAAAAACATCTCTATGTCTGCCCTGTCCAATATGTTGCCATGAGCCTTGGGCACTTACTTGGTTATTGAGTTCTCATAAAGTGGCTGGTCCAAATTGAGATGCACTGTAAGTGGGCTTCCCTGGTGGCTCAGATGGCAAAGAATCCACCTGCAATGCAGGAGACCTGGGTTCGATCCTGGGTTGAAAAGATTCTCTAAAGAAGGGAATGGCTATCCACTCCAGTATTCTTGCCTGGAGAATTCTATGGACAGAGGAGCCTGGCAGGCTACAGTCATGGAGTAACCAAGAGTCAGACACGACTGAGCACACCCACATGCATATTTCTACTAGATATCATGCGACTAGATTCTATTTTTATACTCCCTGGTCCATCAAAATTGCAGACGGTTCAGGAGATTCTGGTTTTCAGAGGAGCCAGAGGAGAAGCAAGATCTACCAGGGTATCACGGATATAGATTTTTAGGCATTTACTTACTGTGCACATCTGATTGATTTTCTAAGGTAGAAATACAAAATTAAATAAGAGAAGAGCTTTTAGAAAACTTTTCATCATGTTTCTTTGTCTTTTGGTCTTTAAAAGATAAAATGCTCTATAATAAACACTCTACCAAGCAACTGAGCATACATTTGTGGATGGATTAAGTAAATACACAGAAAACTCCAGTGTGTTGGATGGGTATTTTAATCAACTGTTCTGACATTTGTCATGCTCCTGAATTAGATCCCGCTCTGATGTGTCAATTACACATCCTGAAACAATCAATTCACCATCCATTATTCCTACAAGGTCTAAGTAAAACGAACAGATCAGAAAGGAATCAACTCATAAAATTTGTACCTTTTTTCCCTATATTATTTCCAATATTATTATTGTTTCTATAGACATATGCTAATATATCTAGAACTTCTTTTTTCTTGACTACTAATTTTTGTGAATCAAGTAATGTTTCTATAGACAGACGTTTTTATAACCCATCTACTTAAATGCAGCAAACTCAATAAACTCTTCGAAGTGAACCAGCTTCTCCCCTTATAAAGTCTCTCATCTTCGCATTATTTAAGTATACCTTTTTCCTGGTATGTTTTTAATCCACTCAGTTTCCCTGTAAGTGGCTGATATTTGCGGATATTTGCTAGGGAGGGACGGTTTATTCTCCGGTCAAGAACTGGCCTAAGAATACTACTGCTGGGTAACTTGCTCCTGGATATGTGATATGAATAAAGAGTTTTTAGTATGTTAATATATTGGCAAAGGCTAAAAATCATAGACAAGGCTCTTACAGAACACTGCCATCATATATATTATATACTTCTACTACAGTAGACCAAGCTTTTGGAAAGTACCTGTTAAATAAACCAGTAATTAAAGATAATAAAGATGAAAAGGAGATGGCGTAATAGTATGAATGTAACTCTTTTAAAATGTTCATGCAAAACTACCTCTGGTGTTACAGTTATGCTATAAATCATTAATGAATGCAACTTTTGATGAAAGTTGTAAGATTTTTTGACAGTTCCAAGGTTTTGTCAGTCAAAAACCAAGGAAGAAAAGCAGGAATGAGTTTTAATTCCTCTAATGTCTACAACTAGCGTTTTTAACTTGTATGCAGAGCAAATCACGTGAAATGCCAGGGCGGATGAAGCACAAGCTGGAATCAAGATTGCCGGGAGAAATATCAATAACCTCAGATACGCACATGACACTACCCTTATGGCAGAAAGCAAAGAAGAAATAAAGAGCCTCTTGATGAAAGTGAAAGAAGAGAGTGAAAAAGCTGGTTTAAAACTCAACATTCAAAAAACTAAGATCATGGCATCTGGTCCCATCACTTCATGGCAAATAGATGGGGAAACAATGGAAACAGTGACAGACTATTTTCTTGAGCTCCAAAATCACTGCAGATGGTGACTGCAACCATGAAATTAAAAAACGCTTGCTCCTTGGAAGAAGAGCTATGACCATCCTAGACAGCATATTAAAAAGCAGAGACATTACTTTGCCAACAATCCATGTAGTCAAAACTGTGGTTTTTCCATTAGTCATGTATGGATGTGAGAGCTGGACTATAAACAAAGCTGAGCGCCAAAGAATTGATGCTTTTGAATTGATGCTTTTGAAGAAAACTCTTGAGAGTTCCTTGGACTGCAAGGAAATCCAACCAGTCAATCCTAAAGGAAATCAGTCCTGAATATTCATTGGAAGGACTGATGTTGAAGCTGAAACTCCAATACTTTGGCCACCTGATGCAAAGAACTGACTCATTGGAAAAGACCCTGATGCTGGGAAAAATTGAAGGTAGGCGAAGGGGAAAACAGAGGATGAGATGGTTGGATGGCATCACCAACTCAATGGACATGAGTTTGAGCAAGCTCCAGGAGATAGCTATGACAGGGAAGCCTAGTGTGCTGCAGTCCATGGGGTCACAAAGACTTGGACATGACTGAGCGACTGAACTGAACTGAATGTCTACAATGGTTGAATCTCAGCTACAATTCCTGACTCTTTTATTTATCTTTGTATTATCAGATCTTTGCCCAGTTCCTGGCATAGAGAAAAATATTAATATGAATGTCTGCTGAAGAAAGGAAGAAAGAAAGAGAGGAAAGGAAGCAGGCAGGGAGAGGGGAAGAATGAAAAGAAACTTGGCTTGGTTGAATCACACACTGAATACCTGCCAGCTGAATGAATGATATTCTCTATGAAAATGTAGGATCTGACTATGGTAGGATTTGTGGATCTGACACCATGTAGCATGCCCCGGCATCAATGTTTCATCACCCATCCATCCCACACACTCACATAACCCGTGCAGCTCCGAATTTACGCCTTTGCTAATACATTAATATGATAAAAAACTCTTTATACATATCACATATCTAGCAGCAAGACAGCTTCCTTTCTATGGTACTATGAGAATCCACAAGTCCTCACATTTACATTTTTATCATACCTACTTTTCTGGGATCCTGCAACAATTGAGAATAACTTGGGAACAGAACTGACAAAAGGAAATACGAAAAGATAGTTAAATACAAATGGATCCCAGATAATACTCTGGGAAGAAACTAACACTTCCTCCATTTTTTCATTTCCATCTTATTTAATGTTCTTACAGTTCAGCTCTTCTCTCCTAATTCAAAATACCCATAAATTCTTAACTTTGAATCCTTAATTCAAAATATATATATTATTCTGGTTGTTTAGATCAACTCAGTATAGCCTTGATTCACTCACTGAACATGTTTACATCTTTAAACCCACCTCATCTTACTTTTGGGCTTCCCTGGTGGTTCAGCTAGAAAAGAATCCGCCTGCAATGTGGGAGACCTGGGTTTGATCCCTGGGTTGGGAAGATCCCCTGGAGAAGGGAAAGGATACTCACTCCAGTATCCTGGCCTAGAGAATTCCACGGACTGTATAGGCCATGGGGCCTCAAAGAGTTGGACCCGACTGAGTGACTTTCACACACATACACACACATCTTAGTTTATAAGTGCTATGTTTTCAATCAGCATTTCAGCTATCTGATGTTCATATGGAATTTTTACCACACTCTCTAAATCTTTTTCCTCCACTTGTGATGGGTTTATTGTTGCATTTGGACTTGTTTCAATTACACATGAATTATTGCTCCTTCCTATTGTTTCTTACTTTCTTTCTCCTAAAAACTCCCTAAGGCAGTCAATTGGACTAAATGAAAGAAGCATACTCCCTCTTTCCGAAGTTCCCCCTGGAACCCCTCAGTACATCCCTTGCATGTCATTGGAGGTGGCAGGAAAAGAATGGATTTGGGAGGCTGGGAGATCTTCTGGTTTCAAATTGCTTAACTGCATGCAAGTAACTTAACATTTTTTAAGTCTCAGTTTCTTCTTTTGCAAAAGGGTGACAATACAAAAAGACAGAACCTTTGTGAAAGCTGAATCACACACCCTCCCCCCAAAATTACCATGTTTTAAAGCACTAGCTTCTCTACAATGAGCATGTGCTATAAGAAGGCCAAGAGTCAATGAGGTCAGGTCTCAGGGTACACTAATTAGTAGCAGATCCATGATCCAAGCTCAGATCTATCTGATCTAAATCTACCTCAGCAAATATTAGTTCTTTTTCCCTTCCATCCAAATCCAAACATGCTTGTCCTTCATGGACGCATCCTGCATTGAGTAACTACACTACCATGTTCCCAGAGAAGCCTTCTTGATGTAGTGTGTGTTATTTGCTCAGTCGCCTCTGACTCTTTGAGACCCCATGGACTGTAGCCCACCAGGCTCCTCTGTCCATGTAATTCTACAGGCAAGAATATTGCAGTGGGTAGCCATTCCCTTCTCCAGGGGATCTTCCCAACCCAGGGATCAAACCAAGGTCACCCACATTGCAGACAGATTCTTTACCCTCTGAGCCACCAGGGAGGCCCCTTCTTTGTAGGCTGAGTTCAAATTGATCATTTTCTTCACTGGTCAACCACAGAAGTTCCCTCGATATTCATTCAGACATCAAACAGTGGCCGAGTCCCAGGTGCTCTTCTAGTACCAGGGTGAGTTTTTTAAAACACTAAGGTTATTTCTGCATGAGCCTGGATCCTTGACTGGATCATGAGCTTCCTGAGGTCAGGAAAGCCCTGCTCATTTATCTTCACACCAGCTGCCCTTTTCTTTACTCTCTAGAAAGCACGTTAAAGATCAAAGGTTTAAAACATCAGGGACAGGTCTAATCTAAACTCTGCCACTGTTTTACTGTAAGACTGTGAGAAAATTTAATTTTTCTGAGCCTGGGTTTTATCATCTCTAAATGATTATAAAGGATAAGAGGTCATGAGGTTGCTACTGCCGATGTCCCATCATTACTATTTAACACATGAATGCCAGAACCAATGTTCTGCAGATCACTTCTGCAGGAACAGCTGTAAGGTCTGAAGTCTGGTTCCATACCAAGGCTTTCTGAATTCTGTTGCCTCACATCTGTTGTTTAAACTTGGCTCAGAATCAATTTCTGAGCCTCTGATCACTGCCTACTGGGAAGGATTCCTGTTCTCCACTGCTAGTGATCCTAATTTGGGCTGCCAAGCCCCATAGCCCCAGACTGTGTGTTTGGGGCCTCATCTCAGAACCCTGTTCTGTCCCCTTGACTCTTCTGGATGTGCCTATTCAGACCAGCCTGCCTTTTCTTACTCAGGATGCCTTCCTCCATATCACCACCTCTTTGCTTTCCAGCACTGCCCTGCCCTGCCCTACTTCTCAGTGCCCCAGTTCCAGGCTGCCATCCTTTTGGTAAACCTCGATCAGGACAGGTCCCTGATGAATAAGTGACCCTCTATCAGAACTGCCTGCAAGAAGCCTGCCTGCCTACAATTCAAGCTGCCATCCTTGATTCAGTCATAGCAGTCCTAAATGTACCACCTCTGTTACCAAACCCATATTGGGCATCAAGGATGCTCTAGACCCCTTTTCTTTTGGGAAAAACAAACAAACATTAAAATCCTGTGGTCTTTCTGAACCTCCCACTTCTTTTTACTTATGCCCAGCTTTTCCAGACTTGGCCAGCTTGTATATTGCCAAAGCTTTGGCTGCAGTGTTCTTGACATGCCATTAACCTGACTGCTTTTACATGTTTCCTTTGCAACCTTTAATGTGTTTCCTCTTTACAAATCCCTTTAAGTTCTCCCTTCCAGGTGGATGAAGCCAAGACACTAACACACGCACATCATAAAATTTATGCAAATCCAATTAATCCAATCAAAGCTTGTTTGTGTAAAAGCACATCTTACGTGCTCTTTAAAGTCATTTCCCATGAATGGAAATCTTAATTAGATGACTAAATTTAGAAGGATAGAGCATCTTGCAAGAAAAGCAAGCACATTTAATCCTTAATGCCATAAACTGGAAAATCTGAGCTTCACCTACCAAGAATAGTACAGTTCCATTACACATAAATTTCAACCTGTGCTTTTTAAAAGAACTGCACGAGCATGTCCTCACATTTCTAGAGCAACAGGCAGATGCATATTTTTCACTTCACTATCCAATTTAAAATGAGAAGACTGAAGACATTTACTACACAGGTGAGTACACCTGTTACGTAATTTATAAAATGCGAGTTAAAATGAACTTATTATAGAAGCAAAACACAGCAATAGTAACAAAAATATCCTAGCCAATTGTAATTTTAATTGTGCATACTAACATAAGCTTTTGCAATTATACAAATTTAGCATTGTCCATTGTTGCAAATAATGATTTAATATTATGTAACATATGTGTTGGAGAAGACTCTTGAGAGTCCCTTGGACTGCAAGGAGCTCCAACCAGTCCATTCTATAGGAGATCAGCCCTGGGTGTTCTTTGGAAGGAATGAAGATAAAGCTGAAACTCCAGTACTTTGGCCACCTCATGCGAAGAGTTGACTCACTGGAAAAGACTCCGATGCTGGGAGGGATTGGGGGCAGGAGGAAAAGGGGACGACAGAGGATGAGATGGCTGGATGGCATCACCGACTTGATGGACGTGAGTTTGGGTGAACTCCGGGAGTTGGTGATGGACAGGGAGGCCTGGCATGCTGTGATTCATGGGGTCGCAAAGAGTCGGACATGACTGAGCGACTGAACTGAACTGAACATATGTGTCTGAAGGGTTAACTTCTTAGTTAAAATCAGTTACATTATGAAAACAAAAGTCCTGATTTCTGAGATGTGATTAAAGTTTCACAACTGATCATTCAAAAAAAAAAAAAATCAGTTACAGAAATAAAGTTACTTTGTAAGACAGGCAGATTTAGACGTCACATTCTGCAAACAGATCAAGTGAGCCTAGAGGTGAGATAGTATATCACAGGTTTATCTCTCCAAGCTGATAAGGGAATTTTTACTTCAAACCCTTGAGTATTACTATACAGTACTTTTCACTAAACATCCTTATGTTCTGAACCTAATTACCTTTCTATTCCAGATACCCTTAGAGTTTCTTCAAACAAGAAGGTTTCTCGAGTCTAACAGACTTTGCTCTTTGCTTGGAACACCCTTGCCTCACTAACCTGACTAGCTAATATCACCTCTCAGAAATATCTTTCATGCCTTCTTCCCTTTTCCTCATCCCAGATCACTGTCAGTTATCAGGTTTAGGATATTTCAACTCTTCACTTACATGGAACATGAGTTCCTAGAGAATGGAGATTTTTCCTTCCATCTTTGAATATGTAGAGCCCCTGACACCACAAAGCCTTGTCCAGGGAAGTCTGATAAATATTTCCTAAAGAATAAATGAGGAATGAATTACTAAATACCAGATCATTGTGCTTTAATGTGATTGGGAGTAGGCTATTTCCTTTGTAACCATTGGATTCTTTGGAGAGGAACTAATTTGCACTTGTTTGATATTTCACCCTAATTGGGAAATCCTGAATTTCAATGAAAAGTATCCATAAACAGTAAAATCCAAATTTGATTTTCCTGGTTCCTTCTGAAGTTAATTGAAGTTGTAAGTGATTCTGCCTGCACCAGAGCACTGAATCTTCCTTTACTCATTAATGTCATTCTCTAAAGCACCACTAATTTTTATCACTCTCTGAGGAAAGAAACTCCTCTCAAAAATAGTTTCATGTATTGAGTCAAATGTTTCAACTCTTAATCTATAATTACTAATGAAAATGTACAGAGTATGATTCAGACACCCTGAGTGACAATAAAATCTTGACTCATCTCATTTAAAAACCCTGCTAATGATGACCTGAATCCTACTTGAGAACATCAAAAAAGTTTTCTAATTACCAAACACGCAAACTTCACATGTGAAATGTATTGGTGGTTTAATTTACCAAATAGAATGGAAGATGATATGCTCTTTAAATCAACCAATTTGTTTTGAGAAACATAAAGTAATGAAAATAAAGAGAATATCACATTTGATGAAGAAAGAGCATATGCTACATAAATGCTTATATGTCTGGTGTTAGTCATGTCTGATTTTTTGAGACCCCATGGACTGTAGCCAGCCAGGTCCTCTGTCCATAGAATTCTCCAGGCAAGAATAGAGTGGGTACCCATCCCCTTCTCCCTGGGTTGGGAAGATCCCAACCAATTTGTTTTGAGAAATATAAAGTACTGAAAATAGAGAAAATATCACATTTCAAACCAGTGTCTCCTGCACTGCAGGTAGATTCTTTACCATCTGAGCCATCAGGGAAGCCCGCATAAACGCTTAAGTAGTGACAATTCAAAGTAATAAAAATTTAATTGTGCCTTGGATAATTAAGGACATGCGGGAAAAGACACAGTGGTTACAGAGGCAAAATGTGATGATGTTAAAATTTTTAAAACAAATGATAGATGTTTGAAATATTCTCCACACAAAGGAAATAAGATTTATTTTTAACTACATTCTATACGTGTGTGTGCTTGGTTACCCAGTCACATCCAACTCTTCGTGGCCCATGAACTACACAGCTCACCAAGCTCCTCTGTCCATGGAATTTTCCAGGCAAGAATACTGAAATGGAGTGCCATTTCCTACTCCAGGGGGTCTTCCCGACCCAGTGACTGAACTCATGTTTCTAAGGTCTCCTGCACTGGCAGGTGGATTCTTTATCACTAGGGCAACCTCTTTGAATACATGAAAAAATTGAGTGTACATGGGAAAATATTTGACATTAGGGATGACTGGTAAATAAAGTTAAATCTTAAAGATGGGTTTTAGAAAAATAATTTGGACTTTACGGTTTAAGTATCTATGAATAGGTACCCTAAATAATTTTAATTTATACTTCTCTAATTCTCTTCTCTTAAAACACACAAATCATTACTTATATCTACTATTTGAAAGGCATTCTATTGGGCATTACGTGGTGAACAAGAGTCAAAGATATACAAGATATATTTGCTCTTCTATAAGAATTTACAATCTTTTGATGGCCATAATATTTGCATGCAATTAACCATAAAAAGCAGAGACATTACTTTGCCAAAAAAGGTCCATCTAGTCAGGGCTATGGTTTTTCCAGTGATCATGTATGGATGTGAGAGTTGGACTGTGAAGAAAGCTGAGCGCCGAAGAATTGAGGCTTTTGAGCTGTGGTGTTGGAGAAGACTCTTGAGAGTCCCTTGGAGTGCAAGGAGATCCAACCAGTCCATCCTACAGATCAGTCCTGGGTGTTCATTGGAAGGACTGATGTTAAAGCTGAAACTCCAATACTTTGGCCACCTGATACAAAGAGCTGACTCATTGGAAAAGACCCTGATGCTGGGAAAGATTGAGGGCAGGAGGAGAAGGGAAAGACAGAGGATGAGATGGCTGGATGGCATCACTGACTCGATGAACATGGGTTTGGGTGGACTCTGGGAGTTGGTGATGGACAGGGAGGCCTGGCGTGCTGCGGTTCATGGGGTCACAAAGAGTCAGACACGACTGAGCGACTGAACTGAACCATAATGCATAGACATGTAGTATACTACACTGTATATGCTACCTACAGTTGGAAAGATTTTATTAGTCATTTGATTCCAAGAGGGCAAATCTGATCATAAGAAGTTGCGTGGAGTTCTGTCTTAAAGATTGAACTCCTAGATCAGACTCAGAGAGAAAGTGCCACAATCTCTTAGCAATGTTTGCTGTGGTCATGGGAGGAACAGTATACGTTGTCATACAGTATTTTTGCCTACTTGGTGAAAAATTTAACCTACTTCCTTTATAGATAACTGACCGTAAAATGACTTTATACTGATCCCAAAGCAAAAACACTAAGAAAAAAAAGAGTATGAAAAATTTCTGCTCTATTTGCCAGGAATGAAAGTACATCTGAAATATACTATTTGGTACTGGCGCCATGCTTTACAAACACAGGACATCTGAGAAAATCAGATGTGAGTGGCCAGAATGGTAAAATGGACTCAAATTCATGCGTTGTCAAGCTGAAGACCATAAATCACAAGAAGAGTCAGAGAACTGAAAGATAACTTCATACACTGGGCTTCCCTGGTGGCTCAAACTGTAAAGAATCTGCCTTCAATGCAGGAGAACCAGGTTCGATCCCTAGGCCGGGAAGATCCCCTGGAGAAGGAAATGGCAACCCACTCCAGTAATCTTGCCTGGATTCCATGAACAGAGGAGCCTGGTGGGCGACAGTCCATGGGGTCGCAAGGAGTTGGACACGACTGCTCCACTAACACTTTCATCTAGGCTGTTCCATATGGCTTCAGAAGGAGAAAGACCACTAAGCAGAAGACAAGGAGACAGGCTTTCCCTGTTAAGGTAGACTGTCCTAACAGTCAGACGTGTTTCATGCACAGAAAGGGCTTCTCTGGGAGCCATGAGTCTGTTTTCTGCCCTGAGTGGAGTTAAAACCAGTTATCTGAGGTTACAGTGGCCAAAAAGCTATGTGGCTTTCTCAAGGTCTCAAAAGTAGCAACTAACAGAGCAAGGAAGACAACTCAGGTCACTTGCCAGTCAGATCAGTGAGTCACTGCTCCTTTTATTTAAATTTCAGATCCATGAAACCTGCATATACAAAATTTATTAACAATTCTCTGCATTCACTAGTTCCATAAAATAGTATATTATGACTACGGTTCCTTTTGTCTTGCTTTCTCTCCTCCTCCCCACTCTACACCTGCAATTACTCCTGTTTTATGTAAGTATATAAGGACAAAGAGTTATTTAAAAAGAAGTTTATAGGAAAGATTACCATTGATTAGATGCATCAAGAGAAGTGTTAGGAAAAAGATGGGATTGGGGCTGCCCCAAAAGAATAGAGATTATTTAAATAGATGGAAACCAAGAGCAGGGAGAATTACATAAAGCACATGGAGCAGAGAGCTGCACTTTCTTAGGTCACTGCTGTTTCACAGGAAATAGCACCACAGGACTGGACCAAGATTCGAGAGTATTTCTAAGTTCCTCCAAAAAAAAAAAGGATTCAAAATATATAAATATATAAATGTCTTTTTCCCTGAAATATATCACTGAATAGTTTTTCCATGACTCTAACTAGTTGCCAAACTTATGCCAAACTAGTATGCTAAATGTAGTAACTATGCCGTGAGTCCAGTTGTTCAATTATATAGTGTGACAATTATACTGTGCCATGTTAAAATCATATTATAAGAATTTAAGATCTGTGTATCAAAAACGGGTAATTTTTTGTTATATCCATTTGCAAATTTCAAATGTAGTTTTACTTTTTGTCTGAAAAGATTTGATGTCAACAAAATAAAGGAAAGCATCATAGAACCAAACGATTTTGGTTCAATTAAATGCTTTTTTCCTAACCTGCTACTACCTCTTCACTATCATAGATTGTGTTAACTGTAAATACAATATTCAATCAACAGTATAAATTCATAAAAAAGAAGCTATCACAATAATCACATACTCTTCATCTCTTTTAACTATTAATAATACTGCTATGCAGAACGATTTCTTGTAGGCAGTCATAACCCCTCCCAGAGATGACAAAAAATTTGGTCCTGAGGAGGAGAACCATCTCTGTGTTAAAAGCACATATGCAGGTACATCACTTCCTTGCTGTGGGGTCATGAGCTAGTTGAGTAATCTTTCTGAGCATCAGTGTCCTCATCTGTAAACTGGGATAACAATAGTGCCTATCCCTAATATTGCGAGGATTAAATTAGTTAATATGTGTAAAGTACTTACAAAGATTGATGTACACCAAGTGCCTGTATATGTCCCGCTATCCGTGTAGTTTCTCACTGGCTGCGTGGCCTTGGGCAAGTCATTTAATCTCTCTGGCCATTCATTTGGAAATTAGGAGATGAAACTAAATGATCTCTAAGGCCTCTTTCATGATGAAAAAGTTCCAGCTACAAAGAAGCATAATCTCTCTCACAATGGGTTCACAAATCTTTTCCAAAAATGGAGTGGCAGAAAAAGCCTGTCAGTGTGGCTTGAATAAAGTGTCTACTGGATTCCTCTATCTGTATTCTAGACTGAGCCCCAGGAAAAAGGAAAAGGGGACCCCAAGGAACCATGTGATGGAGCCAGTGAGAAGAAGAAACAAAGGTCTCTTTGTGAGAGACCAAAAGGGTTGTCACGTAGTTTTGACTAAGTCTCTTCATTCATTTGAGTAACTCAGCAAAGCCCACGCTGGAAAGGCACGTGTGAAGGAAGAGGTCATTGCCACCAACCGAAGATAGTGGTTTGTTTTTCAACTGGAAATGTCAGGAGCTCATTTTAAATTACAAGATGAGGCCCCAGGTGCACTGCCTTTATCCAAGACTGCTCAATTTTGATGTTTGGGAGAACATGGCATTCTGCTTTGATGAGATCTCTGGAAATACAGGATATTTCTCAGTGTCAAGAGCACTTCCGTGCAATCCAGTGTGAGAAAAAGCTAAATCTGAAATCTCGATTAAAAACCTCGAGAGGAAAGTACAGTTTTTGCCGGCCCTGCTGAGAGCACCCTTAAAAAGGGGATCATTATGCTCGAAATGCAAAACACAATTTCCGCAACATAGAAGTTCTGGTTCTATCAACACACGTCCTTAGAGAGGAAATGCCGTAAGCTACTTTGGTAACTGTAGATATGTCAGGACTACGTTTGTCTTTAAGTGCCCCATGATTTCATGAGCCTTTTATTTCCTGAGATTGTTGTGAGAGATTTAGCGAAGGGGGAAATTAGCTTTAATCCTGTTTTTGGAATTTGGAGCAAGTCAAACAATCTCTATAAGCCTTGTTTTCAAGGTAAGCTACCCATGGAAAGTACTCAATAAATGTTCGCTCAGGGAAAGAAGGAAAGAGGAGCGAGGGAAGAAAGAAATCCCAATAGTCACAAGAGTTTTATCAGAAAGGTCACACACCAAAGAGACTGCCATAAATCTTTTTGCCATCATATGCTAATTAACAGGGGTTCTCAGGTGGCACTAGTGGTAAAGAACCTGCCTGCCAAAGCAGGAAGCATAAGAGACACAGGTTTGATCCCTGTGTTGGGAAGATCCCCTGGAAGAGGGCATGGCAACCAATTCAAATATTCTTACCTAGAGAATCCCATGGACAGAGGCTATAGTCCATAGGGTCATAAAGAGTCAGACAGAACTGAAGCAACCTGGCATGCATGCATTTTAATTAACAACTAAAGTAGCATTATTGATTAAAAATATATATATATATTTAACTGATCAAAGTAGAGAATTTTAGTTAGCATGATAAATGCTAAAAAAAAGGACTCTTACTTGGTAAAATTCAAACTATGCAGATTGACTAAAATAGTTTGGAAATACTTCCTACCCTTGAACAAACAAGGTATAAAACTTCTGCAAGGCCTGTAACCTACAGCCCTCTGACTTGGTTCTCAATGGGCAGGAGTATTTCTGCTTGAAGTGTGTCAACTGGGGGACACAGAATCATACCCTGACTATGCTTCTTTTCTATATATCTTTCATATAAGGTTTATACACTTAAAATACGCCAAAGGACCAAGATCTGCCAGTTTATTAAACTTACAGAACAGAGTGTATGGACTACTTTGCCTATTTTAATGAATGGTTATTAAGTGTGTGCTCAGCAGAATTTGGTTATTATAATCTCATCATCACAAACTTCAGTTAGTCCCTGGATAATTTATCTACCCAAAAATAACCAAAGAGCTGGGCACGATGAGTCAGATTATAAAACTCCGACTTTGAGATGCTCAGATCTAGTGATGGAAACATGAATAAAAATAAATACAACTTAAAGCACAATATAAGGTTTTTTTAATGCCATAATGTGCTAAAGAGGTCACACACGAGGTAAAGAACCCACCTGCCAATGCAGGAGACTCAAGAGGTGCGGGTTTGATCCCTGGGTCAGGAAGATCCCCTGGAGAAGGGCATGGTAACCCACTTCAGTATTCTTGCTTGGAAAATCCCATGGACAGAGAAGTCTGGTGGGCTATAGTACACAGGGTTGCAAAGAGTTGGACAAGACTGAAGCAATTTAGCATACAGGCATGTGCTAAAGACATGAAGGAATCATAGAAGTGAATGCAGCTATCTCATCTAAGGAAAAACATCTGCTCACAGGAGTTGGTGCTTGGTCTGAAAGGATACAGAGGAATGTTCCAGAAATTTTCTTTTCTTAGGAGAAGGGTGGGGGAGCACTATAAAGGTTAGAAGCAAGGGAGATAATGAATCCATATAAGAAATTATAACTTTATTAAATACCAAACACACACACACACACACACACTTCCATTCACACATGTTCTCTCTGTGAGAAAAGTCCACCAAAAGGCTGTCTTTAAAGTTTCAAATGCACCTGATCTGGAAAAAAATCTCAAGATTCTGTTTTCACCAAAAAAAAAAAAAAAAAAAGTGATTTTCCTGACAGCGATTCTCAAACTACATCTGTCATAATAAGACTAAAAAAGTAACCAGCCTGCTGAGTGAAAACTGGCATTCTCAGAAATAGTTTAAATATTACTGAATATAGAACTCCATTTCACATTCTATATTCAGATAAAATATCTCCCATCAAAATGATATTCCTATGATTGTCCAAAGGCTGTTAAAAACATCTTCCTAACTATAAGTTAAGATTTCTGACCTCAGAACTTGCCTCTTCCATCTATCTACATGGAATGTTGAGCTGGGAAAAGCAAGTTCTACTGGCTATTCCAGGTAGCTCAGTGGTAAAGAAATTTGCCTGCCAAAGCAGGAGACACGAAAGACACAAGTTTGATCCCTTGAGTCGGGAAGATCCCCTAGAGTAGGAAATGGCAACCTACTCCAGTTTTCTGCCTGGATAATTCCATGGACAGAGGAACCTGGCAGGCTACAGTTCATGGGGTTCCAAAGAGTTGGACACAACTGAACATGCATGACATGGCCACTGGCTATTCCAGTGGTCTTAGAAACCAATGAAGTTTTACCTTTGAACACAGATTGTAAATTCCCCTTTTCATGCCTGGTTGTAAATGAGCTTATACATTTACAAGCATAAGGTTACTGTAAAATGCACAGTGATATATAATCAAGATGCTTTAACTCTCCCCTGTCTTCTAGGAATGACACCATTTATGCTGTGAATCCAATTGGTAGGCAATGGTAGGTAGCCAAGAGAGAACAGGACTTGAAGTAATTGATTCAGATCCCAGTGGAGCAAACTGCTTAAGCTCCTTAGATGTGTTACCACACATAGTACCTAAAAAAGTTATTATGAAGAGTTAATGACTTACCACTTCCATTCAACAGAAATGATTAAGGGTGACATCCTTTTGCCATGTACTACCAATAGATGTCATTGACATTTACATTAAAAGAGCAGCTATCACTTACTATTTCATGCATGTTTATATTTAATTCTTAAAAGGTATGGGAAGTATCATTTCAGTCTTACAGACAAGAAAGTTGAGGATAAGAGAGATAATTTCACGCACAGTGTCTGAACTGTCAAAGGGCAGTGAATATGCCTCCCTTGTTATACATGCCAAGTAATACCATTGTGCCTAGCACACAGTAGATGTACTGTTATGATTCCAAACTTATAAATAATGACTTTTGGGAACAGTTCTAATTTAAAAATTAGTATGATACAATGCATACTTAACAGATGATATCAACACTGCTCCCTGGAAACATTATTTCTTCCAAATTACACAAATGAATGAGATGACTCTTTATAATAATCTTGAAAATAAGAGCTTATTGAAATATTTTGAAAGACAGCATTGGGTATTAGAATTATGAGCTATAATAATTAGGCCATTTCATACTGTTGGCTTTTTATTTTTGCTATTCTCTCTAGAAGAAACTAAGAAAAGAAGTATGAAAATCTCATTCATTTTTCCACTCCACAGAGTAAGTGTACTGGGCTGGCAAAGCCATGCTATAAGCAATCTAACCATCTCCAATGACCAAGCAGCTAGATAACCCATGTAATCTGCTCATGTTATGTTTTCCTTATATGCAGGCAGTGATTTATTGTCTCTAACATGCATTTACACCCATTTGATTCTCAAAACTCGCTCCGCAAGACAGGAAAGATGGGCAGGAATAAGTCAACATTTTTTCAGACAAGGTAACTGCTGCAGAGAAGCCACAGGGATAATGAGTGACAGAGGATGGAGGGGGTGGGGGAGAAGGGAAGAGAAGGAGGAGGGGCAGGAGAAGAGGCAGAGGGAGAGGGAGAGGATTCAGATTCCTGACCCCCATAACAATCTCTTAATCAGTATGCAAAGGGGAGGGGATAAATGAAAAAAGAGACTATCAACGGAATGCAGGGAGGGAGAAGGGAAAGAGGGAGGGTGAACATGAATGAATGAATATGAATGAGAATATCTAAGTAAAGAAGAGCCCTCAGAGTCATGAGGAGGAGTTTAAACAGAGTCATAAATCCTCAAAGTGTAGTTCTTAACTTTTAGGAATCTTGGGCATTTCTGACAATCTGATAAAGCCACCAGGCTCTTACTAGAAAAATGCACACATGCCTGCATACACATATGGGCACACATACATACATAAGGTATTTTATACCACAATTTCAGTGTGTTCACTACGCCCCCCAAATCTAGTGCTAGAGTTCATTTTAAGAAACATGTCTTAGATGCAGAGGACGCCTCAGCTCTCCGTGCACAGCTGTTTGCAGATCTAGAACCAGAGGATTCCAGAGAAAAGCAGGTACCCACAGCACCATACCCATATGCGCCACAGAGATAAGAAACGTGGCTGCAGATCAGAACAGAAACATCTTTGAATCCGTCCTGTTGCCACCCACCTTTCCATGACATTTCAAGCTTAACAGGAAACAAATCAATTTCCTACACTACACATTGAAACCATTATCTACTCTGGAACACAAAGTTTCCCATCAAATCAGAAAAAAAAAAGAAAAGAAACCGAAGAAAAAAGGTTTGAGAAAAATTTGACCCTTTCAGTATGGAATCCCTATGACTAATTATCTTTAAAGATCTGTTTGACATGTAAGGATAAGGTACATTACAAAGTAACTAAATACAAGGGCTTTGACGATTCTGGCACTGTCACTATAGGACTCTGGACTGATCATCTCACCTTTTTACATCCAAGTCTCCTTCATAAGTTTACTGTGAAGATTAATTATATTAATGGATTGAAAAAATTTAATACAAGTCTGACGTCTAATCTCAGTAAACATTTCATTTCTCATTAAAAAGTGGGCTTAAAGATAGTGTGTATGTTTAAAGAAAGTATGTTACTATGGTGAGCATTAAACAAAGGAACACATTAAATTTACGTTACACAGTGTCTGGTACATAGGAAATATTAGCTACTGTTACCCTGAAGAAATGAAGAAATGAAGGTGCTGTCAAAGGCAAAAATCACTGACTGGATTGGAAGAACAGAGGTCTGATTGAATTCTACTATTTTTGCGATCAGGCTCCCCAATTTTGTGGGTGATGGATAGAACTAGGTGGCTTCTGTCCACCTCAAATATTTTATCAGCCCTGGAGCCCCTAACAAAGGTATTTTGCTAGATGCCTTAAATAGGCTGCGTGATTAATTATCCCCAAACCTTGGGAGGAATAATGGTAGCTAACACCCATACAGCTGGGCCCTAATCTGATATTTACATACGTTAACCAATTTCATACTCATAGGATCTCCATTTTACAGAAGAAACAGGCATAGAAAGACAGGCTCAAGTTCACATAGCTGGAAAGTGGTAAATCTGGGCTTGCAATCTGACCCCAGAATTGTGATCTTAACCTCTATAGACACTGCCTCTCAGGAAGCATATTGTTTAATCCTTGGTTTATAAATAAGTAAAATTTCCCAAGTTCACATGGGTAGTGAGAAAAAGCAGGATAAGAATTCAGACCTAACGCTAGTGTCTGTGCTTTTTCTCCTGCCCACACCACAGAAGTATAGTGTATTCTGGGAGTGGAGACGGGCAGCGTTAGGAGTGGGCACCCAAGGCAAGATTCAAGGAAGGAGAGGTCTGTGGGGAAGCTTCAAGTATTTAACAAGATGGAGCTCTGGATATGAGATAGCTTTCTATCACCATCTACTTCCACCACATTTAGAAATGCAACATCCTTGGGATAGCAGCAGTAGCAGCTCCATGCCTCAGTCTCGGAGCCGGGGAAGCTTCCTGTGGATGCAGGCATAAAGAATTAGAAATATTCCCTCACTCTCAAATGTGCCCAGCTCAGTGTTGTTTTTCCAGCCTTCACTCTGGCTCTATGAAGAGGGATGGTTTAGCTTTGTCTCCTTCAGATCATCTGTGTTACTCAGAGATCTAAGGAACAACAGGGGCCAGTGTAGTGGCCACTGTATCCAAACGTAGAGAGCAGAAACCATTGTCAACACCAGGTCTTTTAATCAACAAAAAACACAGGTCCCTTATTAAATTGACATCTGTAAATCCTGGAGGTGGTGCTTTTGTAAATGCTATACAGATCAAACTGAACAGTACCTGTTTTAAAAGAGTTTGTAAACCATGTCATCTTTGTAAATGAGTCAAATTACAGGTGTTTCCTGAGAATACAATTAAAATAATAATATTTCACAACACAAAATAGACCTGGGGATAAAGAGCCTAAAATTATCTTACACGGATATTTAATAACAGAAGAGCCCTACACTACGGTCCCCAAAATGTCCTAAAACACCACCCATCACACAAGTCCCTACTCAGTTCCCAACAAATTGAGAAAAACTCAGCCTGACACTCCAGGACTCAGTGCTGAGACCCTAGTCTTCCTCTTCAGCCACATATCCCTGTGTTCCCCACACACCACCTTAGAAATAAGACCAACCACTCCTTGTTTCATAAGTACAAGCTGCATTCTCTCTACCAAGCACGTAGTTCATGTTCATACAGCTGCTTCTTCGATGTCCTAACTCAAACTCCATTTTGGCCCTCCTTCAAATCACATCCCAAAAGCCGCCATTTGCTTCAAGAACCCTTTCTCCTGTTCTTCAATTAAAAATGATCTTGTCCTCTTTGAACCACCAGGGGTCTTTCTGGTATACGTGCGTGTGTGTGTGTGTGTGTGTGTGCGTGCGCACGCGTGTGTGTGTGTGTATACATATACATATATGTGCAGATAACACTTCTTTTATGGTGATTTCTGACTTTTGGCATGGTTTTTCCCAACTTAGCATGTAAACCCTCTAGGATCAGTGACCATAGATTACTTCTGAAATTGCCTTTTTTATAACCACTACTCTGGCTAAGAGAGTGCATGCAACACAGGAATTCAATAAGCATTTACTGAATTACTATTTTGTTAATAATGTTAATTATAGAGTGATCGCCTATGGATTATCAACTATGAGCCAAGAATGATATTTACATATTATATCCCATTTAATATCCAAAACTCTATGACTTAGAAAATCAAGAATTAAGGAGCCGTAAATTAGTTGTTACATAGCAATCAAGGTTACATAGCAAGTAAAATTCCCAACTCTTAATGTAACAGCAGAATGCACTTTGAATCTGTCAGACTCCATACATTCACCCCAAGTCAACACTATATATAAGTGACAAAATGTAAAGAATATATTGCTTTTCACTTTTAGATAAATAAATCTGGTAAATTGGAAACCAAACCACTGATTGTGGTAGTAGGAGAACTACTTTCCAAAATTAGTTTTAAGGATTAGAAATGAGTTTGAAGGTTAAATATATATATATTATATAGAATCTTTATCACTACAGTCCAAGAAATGTAGAAGATGGGGAAAGAGACCATTTGAGGCATTTGTTTAGAAGAATGATTTATGAGTAAGCTGAATTTGAATACTGTAATGGAAAAGGCACAGGTTTGACACAGTAGGGTTAAAATTCTGGACGTAATGTTTTTAGGCTTGGTCCTTGGCAAGTTAATTAACCTTTCTAAATCTCAGTTTTCCCAAAGGTTAGTTGACAATAATAACAGCTTTCATAAGTAATTCAAGTATTAGATAGGTATAGGGAACAGGGCTTCCCACGTGGTGCTAGTGGTAAAGAACCCGCCTGCAAATGCAGAAGATATTAACAGATGCTGGTTTGGTTCCTGGGTCCAGAAGATGTCCTGGAGAAGGGCATTGCAATCCACTCCAGTATTCTTGCCTGGAGAATCCCATGGACAGAGAAGCCTGGCGGGCTACAGTCCACAGGGTCGCAGAGTCGGACACGACTGAAGAGACTTAGCATGCACGCACAGAGGATAAAATCCAACAAATGACAGGTATTGCTAACACTATTATTAGTAACATTGTTTTCATGAAAAATGACTGGGCTAAGTCAGTGTTCTTGAGAGGAATGGAAAGGCAGGGCTGCCATTACTGTTCCCAACCATTCACACTGTGAGAGGGTACTAGTGGGAAGAGCGGAAGAAGAAACAAAGGCCAGCATCACAGCTAGCCTCAAAACCCCAACACTTCCTTCTGTGCACACTGACTCCCAAATTCTCTCTCTTGTAACTAAAGAACTGAAAATCAAAACATGGGAATCAAGTCGGGTCATTCCTTTTAAAATCTCGTGAGTATATTCTGGATCCTCTCCCTGGCAGCCTTTCTCAGCTTCTTTCAGAGAAAGTGTTCTCTGGAACTAGGACAAGCAGTATGGCACTTGGCATCAGGTCGCAGAGGCATCAAACACCACACCCACCGACTTCATTTTCAGGTGCTTCTAGTTTATTATCTGATTCTCGGGGGCCTCAAATGTTAATCGACTGTATATCCTGGAAGGGTTGCTCTGAGAAGTGTATGTGGCCCTGACTATTCAGTGCCCAGCACGAAGTAGGCACTCAATAATGACTAATGAATTCCCTTTCCCCTTAGTAGCTCCCCCTAAGTGGAGAATAATCAAGTTCTTTGTGCAAATATGTTAGCATCTCTAAATGGCACCTCAACAGGGATGGATACTTGGATCTGAAAAGTGCTATCTCATTTAAATGAGACACAGAATGGTAATTAACAACTGACAAGTTACAGATATTACTGATTATGGTTGAAACCAAACCAGTGTCCTGAAAGTGACAGGCTTTTTTCTTAAAAAAAAAAAATCTTCAAAAATCCCTGAGCTATTTAGTCTCTTGAAAAACATGTGCCTTGGAAACCCAACATCTGCAGAAAGCAAAAGGGCCTGATTACCAATTAATTTTTTCTCTTACAGCTTCTCAAATAGAGGTGAGAAAATAAACATGACACCATATTTGGACTTTCTGGCATAGTTTAGCAAATTACAATGGAAGAAAACAAACATTTTCTGGTGCAAGGTCTAACACTTTTCAAACCAGTAAACTTGAGCTGGATTTGAAGTCAACTATCACAGTACCTGTGATAAAGTTACTTTAAAGTTGCCAAGAAGTTTCTTGGCTTGTTTATGGAATTCCATGATGGGTGGGAACTTTTCATTATTTTGTAAATTATTGACTAATTTCCCCTGAAATCAAAGAAACCATGAGTATCCCAACCTTAGATGTTCTTAACATTCATTACTGCAACTCAACCACTGAAAAAAAAGTACCTTTTCCTTCCCCCTTCATTTGTTATCTGCTGAGAGAGAAGGGAAGAAGCTACCACAGGAACGGAACCTCCAGTACTTTGACGATATTAAAGCAACCATATATTGTCTTCCGAAAAAACAGGAATTCTCTTACCGATAACTTTGCACCACATTCACATAAGAAATTATTAAATGATTATTAGCTTCGTAATTACATATGTATATGTGTGTGTATATATTTATGTGTGTGCAGGTGTGACCGTAGACACACACACACACAGTTCATAAACCCAAGAGACATTCTCAGAGAGGCTCTAGGGGAAAAAGACAAGCTGCCCAGGGAGTGGAACAGCCTTTAAATAAATCTTGTAATTTAAGCACAGCTCCCGCTTTTCAGCAAGCACTGCTTCTGGAGCCTCTTCATTTAAGAGTTCTCATTTTCTTTTTTAGGTATTTGTTCCCTGGTCAGCTTAGTGCCATTGGCACTGCCTTTCGGGAAAGAAAACAGGCGGTAAACCGGACATATGCGCCCCGACTCTGGAAGCAGGAGTCCCTTCCACAATCCAGCGCTTGATCCCCGTCTCCCTCTGGCCGGCCCCGCTGCCGCTCGCCTTCCAGTCGCTAGGTGAGAGGCGGCGGCCAGCAGAGCAAGGCCACAGAGTAGATGAACTCAAGATTCAACCGGATAACTCACCTCCTCCCCAGCCCCGACTCCCACCCGTCACCTCCTACAACCCCCTTCCCTCCCATCCCTCTTCGTGACACCCTACGGTGCAGCCATCGCGCGGGTGCGGGGAGGCAGGAGCGGCAGCCGCGGAGAGCTGGGGGCTTCCTTGGCACCCACCCACGACGCGCCCTAAAACACTGTCCTCTGGGGAAGGGGCTGCCCGCAACTTGGAGGAACTTAGAAGGCAGAGGCTGAGGCGCCCGGACCTCGGCGGGCCCTCAACCCAGAAGGCGAGGGGAGGAAAAACGGTGTCGGGGCGAGGGCGAGTGCCCCCGGGCTTACCACGAGCACGGGGACCCCGGCGGCCAGAGAGTAGAGGAGCACGGGGGGCACGGCGCTGCTGTCCTCCGGGCCCGGGTAGGGCTTGCGGTAGGCGCTGTCGTGGCAGAAGAAGCCCTGCACGTTCACGGTGAACGTGTCCGTGTACTCGAAGTAGTACGCCAGCATCACCGTCCCTGCCATGATCACCATCTGGAAATAGAGCATGCTGCTGGTGAGCGCCGCGGGCCGCAGGGGCATGCACGCCCCCCGGGCCGGGCCGAGCCGAGCGGGCGACGGACGGACCCCCTCCCGGGTCCGCCGAGGCAGCCACCCGGGGGCGCGGCGGCGGGGGCGGCAGGAGGACGAGGCGCGGGAGGCGGGATGGAGCTGCCGGAGGAAGAGGCGGAGGCAGGTCCGGGTTTCGAGGCGCCGGCGGGCTGCGGAGGAGGCGGCTACCCCCCGGACGAACCCCTGCTCCCCTCCCCGCCCCCTGCCCGCCGCAAGCGCCGCCCGCCCGAGCGCGGGGTCGCGCGGGAGGGCGGGGAGTCCCGGGCCCCCGGCAGCCGCCAGGCAGGAGACGGTCCGCGCTGCAGCCGCGCCGGACCGAAGCCGCGGGCCCGCCCGGCGGAGGGGTGGACCAGGCGGCGGCGGATGGGACAGCGGCACCTGTACCCCTCGGAGGGCAGACGCGGTAGAGCTGGATAAGCTCCTCGCCGGGGTAAAAACCCAAAAGAGGGGGAGGGGAGGCAGCAGAGAAGGAGCTTCTAGAAACTCCCTTCTGAGGCAGCAGCTGGACGGTTTAGGAAACCCGCACAACGCCTGGGAAAACGGTGCGTGGATGCGTCTTCCGGGGGCAGCCCCGCGAAGCGCAAAGTCCCGGTGCCCTGCAGCGACTTTCAGCCGGCGCTCCCTGGGATTCCTTAACCCCGCGCAGGACACACGCCCAGCGCTGGTTTCTAGGCGCAGAGAGAAGCATCATCTCAGAGGATTTTAGATTCGGAGTTTCTCTGCCTCCTCCTCCAGTTTCCTAGGGCTTTGTACATAAAAACAGAGCTCCGGAGTTCCGGAAGCATCATCTCTGGTACAACGGCCCCTTTCTCGCTCACGTATTCTCCTCTGGCTTATCATCTCAGTTTCCCTTTATTAGATGCCTGTGAGACGAGGCATTGCGAATTCCTAGGACCCAGCGGTGGCAGCCACTAGGGAAGGAAAAACGGACCGTTTGCCTCACCTCGCTATTCCCTGAGTTCCCCGGTATTGCTGCAGTTCCCAGGGGTCAAGTGAAAGGATCGGGAGACAAAGAGGGCTCACACCACAGGCATACAGAACCCTCCAATACACTGGCCATGCACGCGTGTGCGTGGGTATGTAAGTAGCAGTGCAGCTGCATGTATGTAAAGAGCCCGTTCGTGTGCCATGTGTATCCCTGCCTGCAAGAGTAGGCAGCATACTGAGGGGACATGGTGGTGGGAGAGCGTAGGGGAACCTGACACTGCTTACCTTCCACTCCAGAGAGAAGGTAGGAAGCCTGTATGCAAGGCGAGGGGATGAGAGTACTCCCAGAGCCCTGCTTTTCTCATTACAAAGTGGAATCAATCTAGCAGATTTCTAGAATATTCATTTTAATTGGTTGTAGCTTGATGATTTTTAGAGGTGGACCTTTATCATCAGTAAAGAAACATTTTTAGGCGAAAAAGCCCTTTTAAATTTGGCAAATGATTGATTGTTTAGGATAAGATAATAAAGGCAGTGTGAATCTGATGTAGACTATTTTACCTTCTACGGTGTTACAGACCTCATTTAATAACTAATTACTTAGTAGTGCTTACCAGATAAACAACACTTAACAACCTGTATAATAAACAGCTTTGGGCACTGGGAGTAAACTGTTCCTAAATGGACAAAAAAGACATCATATTGTGAAAATGTAATTACTGCAGAGATGCATGGTCTCGGGCTTCCTTTAGAAAATCATTCTAAGGCTGTAAGAGTGTCTGAACTGCAAATCTGGTTCTAAATAGGAATCCCCCAAACCTTCCTATTTAATAGAATTTTTTGAAGAATGGTGCTAATTCTAAAAGGTAGTTTTTAAATGTAACTTTGGATTAAGGAGAGTCTAATGTAGGTAATTTATTCAAATTAATGAAAGCATTCATTTTGACAAATTAATTTAAATTCAAATTTAAAATCCATTGTAATGCATTTTACAGTGTCCTGGTGTACTGTGTGCCTAGTGGGCTTCCCATTACAGTAGCGTGTGCTTCAGAGACACCAGGTCCGGAAGGTCACCTGGAGGAGGGCATGGCAACCCACTCCAGTGGTCTCGTCTGGGGAATCCCACGGACTGAGGAGCCTGGTGGGTCGCAAAGAGTTGAACACAACTGAAGCGGCTTAGCCTGCATGCACGTGTGCCTAGTACTATGCATAACACAGCAGCGCTGTTCACTGCTCTGTCCTCATCAGTGAGTAGGGAATGGTACATTGTGCCATTCACAAAGGTATTTAATCTGAATAAATTAAGGACCTTACCCCTCTAAACTTAAACAACAGGGAAGTGTTTTCACATATAAAATTATTGTCAAGGTTAGAGAATCACCATCTTTATCTCCCTAGATAAACCTAGCCTATATCCTTATTTGCAACACAGGGCAACATAATAGCACCAACTCAGGGTCCTGCCTCTATTCAAGTCGTTCTACCACTTAACCAATTCAGGGAACCTGGGCAACATGCTGGACCTCTTCCTGCCTTAGTTTCATCACTGATAAAATTGATACTGGTACTTACTTTACAAGGTTGATATGAGGATTATTGATGCTTATTTCATTATATCCAGCACATTGTGTTTAAATTCTATAAAATATACCCTAGTCAGACATGTTTTTAGCAGACTTAACCCAGGCCACTCTAATACCCATCCCCAGTCACTTCCTTCTCATTTTACTGCTTACAAAATGATTCTGGGCGTATCCATATTTCTGTAGGAATATCTGTTTTTCTGTAGATCTGTGCACATTCCATCTTCTGTTTCAGATGGTATCCATCTCAAGAATAAGATATTATTTTCCTTCAGAATTCTCAATGTCCCCATCATTTGTTCATGTTACATGGTCAAATTGGTGTTGCTGACTGATTTGTGGTTGTTACCATCCAGTGCTGAAATTCAGAGTTAATGTTGAATCTTAACTCATGTTCTAAAGATACCAACATAAAATTTCTGTGAATGTTTCAGCAAATTGGTTCTACATAGAAATGGTGTGAGGCTGGTGAAAGAGCATGAGCAGGGTGCCCTTGGTTCCTTTCCTTTCTTGAGCCTGAGCTTTCTTAGAGACAAAATGAACCAATTTTTCTTACCTCTGGGCTTATTTTGACAATTAAATGAGAATATGTAAAGTGCCTGGCCCAAAGAAGGTACTTATTTAGGTTAGAAACACTTCCCTGTTTCTTCATTTTATTTTCTTATGAATCATTTAAGCTAATTCTTTTCCAAAATATGTATTTTCAATTTCAAAGAATCGTTTGGAACCCTGCCTCAATTATTAATTTAACTATCTGTTTCTAGATTAAAAACAGCACTACCCATATTTAATCTTTTGGAATCTTGCCCAAATTCTTAATTTAATTCCTAGGCATATTATTATGCTTTCAAATGTATTGTAGCAGTCAGTCTTTCTTAACAAAAAGCAAAACCCTCCCCATCTTAGCTCCCACCAAATTGGATAATATAGATCAAAAGTGTGGTATTTAGAGCTCTCTTCTTTTCCAACTTCCAGTGATTCATATTGTATTTATTTGTGCAGGACTTAACAACCACTCCATCCTACCATGTTTCTCCACCTATAAAACCATGATAAATCCTGGGACAGATCTTGGGGGACTTATTTATCAGTTCCAGTACGTCTCATCCACCCACCGCAATACTCATGTTCTAGTAAGAACTAGTAAAGTGCTAGACTGGCATAGGAAGATGTAGTCCTTGTCTTTATGGTTTGTAACTTTTCTTCTATAGATGGAAGACAAACATACAAAAAGTCAGGGTGGAGGTGGTCTTTAGATTGGCAGCAAATGAAAAGACCATTTGAATAGTCTTTGGGAAGTCAAGTACTGAATATTTGTGGCTAGCTAGATGAGTGAATTAGAGAAGGCAATGGCACCCCACTCCAGTACTCTTGCCTGGAAAATCCCATGGACGGAGGAGCCTGGTAGGCTGCAGTCCATGGGGTTGCTAAGAGTCAGACACGACTGAGCGACTTCACTTTCACTTTTCACTTTTATACATTGGAGAAGGAAATGGCAACCCACTCCAGTATTCTTGCCTAGAGAATCCCAGGGATGGGGGAGCCTGGTGGGCTGCTGTCTGTGGGGTCACGCAGAGTCGGACACGACTGAAGCAACTCAGCAGCAGCAGCAGCAGCAGCAGAGTGAATGAATGTATTATTCTTCAGTTTTAGAACCTCAGGTGCCTAACAGAAGGGAATAGGAAATGGACCTGGCTTCTCAATATTATGACCAAGTGGGTTCTGTACATCGAATCTATGCATATCGAGAGTCAGATTGAGATTCCCTGCTCAAGTTCAAGGATTTGGACCTCGTTAATTTATAGACAGAATGTTTGTTTAAAGTTAGGATCCGGCTTTACTTATTACTAGACTTTATTTATTGTTAGGTTTACATCACAGCTATTTCTGTTTTTTCAATTTTTTATTTTGCATTGGAGTATAGCCAATTAACAGTGTTGTGATAATTTCAGGTGGACAGCAAAGGGACTCAGCCATACCTATGCATGTAACCATTCTCCCCCAAAGGGATTCTTCCCTGGTAGCTCAGTTGGTAAAGAATCTGCCTGCAGTGCAGGAGACCTGGGTTAAATCCCTGGGTCATGAAGATTCCCTGGAGAAGGGAATGCAAGCTACTCCAGTATTCCTGCCTGGAAAATCCCATGGACAGAGGAGACTGGTGGGCTACAGTCTGTGTGCTCGCAGGAGTCAGACATAACTTAGCGACTAAACCACCACATTCTCCCCCAACTCCCCTCCCATCCAGGCTGTCACATAACATTGAGCAGAGTTCCATGTACTATACAGTAGGTTCTTGTCCCATTTTAAATATAGCAGTGTGTACATGTCCGTCTTAAACTAAGACTTAGAGAACAGACTTATGGTTCCTGGAAGAAAGGATGGGGAAAAGGGGTAGTTAGGGAGTTTGGGATAGACAGAATATTTTTGGCAGAGATGCCTGAGCATTTCCAAAGACCAAGAAGATGCAGAATTGTAAACATTGTCTTCCTAGTGTTTAAGGTAATTCAGAGGTAAACCCAGGCATTTTCCTGACGTTTTTCTCACTCCATGTACAAAAAGAGATAAATAACATTACAATGTCAATGCATAGCTGAGATGATGAGGTATGAAGAATTCAGAAGCTCTCAAAAAAAAAAAAAAACACTAGAGCCTTCTTTTAAAAACTTCAAAAATCTGTGTTCATGGTGCTTAACGTGTGCTAGAGATGTTTAAGGAGAATCACACATGTGATAAGTCACATGACTTTGCACTAGTGAGGAACTTTAAATATGAACATATATATTAGTAGGAGATCTCATGGGAATAGGTTTGGAAAAAGGCATATTTTAGGCCAGATAACTGCATTCAGAATAAGTAAGGACATCTGGTAATTCATTCTAATACTTACTGAACTGCAAAAGACAGTATCTTAACAGATCTTTATTGATGTGGATCTAGAAAATGAATAAGTGCACCAGTTTACTAACCTCAGGAGAGTTTGATTTAGAGAACACCCCTGAAGCTTGAATAAGAAATACAGTAGGACTGGTTAACTCAAGAAATGTTGTGCTTAAACCTTGTCATATAAACTCAAAAAGACAACATCCTCAAAGTCAAACTAAAGAGAGCTAGGAACATTCGGCATTATACCTATAACTTTTTCATTTTTGCCGTCATAGCATACTGCATCCTCACAGAATGATTTTCAGTGCTTGATTTAGGAGGTAGCTTCTTTCTCAAGAAAACAGGAAGAGAAACCAGCTAGAATAGTAATTTGTATCTCTGTCTTTGCGGTTCCTGCTGTAATGGGATGTTTATTTCAAAGGTCAGATGCTTTCGACTAAGGGAAGGGATACTTACCTTCAACTGCTAAGTCACTTCAGTCGTGTCTGAATCTACGCGACCCCATAGACGGCCGCCCACCAGGCTCTGCTGTCCCTGGGATTCTCCAGGCAAGAACACTGGAGTGGGTTGCCATTTCCTTCTCCAATGCATGAAAGTGAAAAGTGAAAGGGAAGTCGCTCAGTCATGTCCGACTCTTCGCGACCCCGTGGACTGCAACCTACCAGGCTCCTCCACCCATGGGATCTTCCATACAAGAGTACTGGAATGGGTTGCCATTGCCTTCTCCGATCTTCAACTAGGACCACGAAGAAATCTTGAAAGTGCCTCACTCTATGGCTATGTTACAGCTGTTCTAGTCTATATTTACAATGTTTTAAGTTTTCACTTTCAAAACAATTAACACAAATGAAGCACATGTTTTATTAGAAAACCTAATTATATTTCACTGAAAGGAAAGGTATGACATTGATGGGCCAAGTTAAAGCACAAAATAATTATTAAATAAAGACTGGGAAATAATGAAAAAAAAAACATGCTGTTATTTAAAATTATTATGTTATTATCCTATATTTAAAATTTAAATTATTAAGTCAGTGAAAGTTAATTAGGACATGTGGCTAATACTTAAACTGTATGCCCATGACAGTCGTTTAGCCTCTCTGAATCTCAGTTTGCTCATCTGTAAAATTGGGTTAATGAATCTTTACAAAGCCATCAAATGGCTTATATTTATAAACGCTTAATAAATATTAGGAGAAGGCAATGGCACCCCACTCTAGTACTCTTGCCTGGAAAATCCATGGACAGAGGAGCCTGGTAGGCTGCAGTCCATAGGGTCGCTAAGAGTCGGACACGACTGAGTGACTTCACTTTCACTTTTCACTTTCATGCATTGGAGAAGGAAATGGCAACCCACTCCAGTGTTCTTGCCTGGAGAATCCCACGGATGGGGGAGCCTGGTGGGCTGCCGTCTGTGGGGTTACACAGAGTCGGATGCGACTGAAGTGACTTAGCAATAAATATTAAAGCACTGGACAAATCTGCATTAGAAAACATTCTGATTAGGAGAAGAGGATACCTAATCTGACTGGGTCCTGGATTTTCTCCCCAGCACTGTTTCAAATCACAAAAGCTCAGATTAATTGCTGCCTGGTCTGTTGCTATATCTGTGAATATTGAATTGTTGACCATATGTTTTAATGATAAAAAAGTTGTTACCTATAACTCCATGGATCCATAACATCAAGGAAAGTTTCAAAATATTCACATTCCCTAAGAATATCTTTAAACAATTATTAAGGATAAGAACATAAAAGTGTGGCAGTTAAGTATGATGGATAAGCCCAAGGACCCAGAACTCTACAGAACTGAGTTCATATCTTTACTCTGTAGATTCATAATTGAGGGACCTTGGCCAAGTCATTTTAATATCTATGGTGTCCTAAAATGTGGATAATGTTGCCTACTTCACCAAGATGTGGTATAGAACCTTGACCACTCACAACTATAAATGATCATTATGGATATTGTTACTCTTCTGGTATAATTAATCCTGCCACTGCTGTGTCAGCAAAACTTTTATTGATCCATTTGGAAATGTGCCTGCATAAAATTCTGCTGAACTATCTATGTAACATCATGTTACTTGAAGACACCTGAAAGTCATTATGTGTGCTATGATAAATGAGAACCATCCAACTAAACAAAATCACAAATCCTGCTAACACTTTGAGAAACAGAGTTTCTTTAGCAGCGATATGGAGCATGTGGGAAAACTATGGTTATGACAGCTGTGGGTCCTTTGTCAAGGATACAGCTTGTGAATGCTAATCAGCATTTATTCGGTTGTCCTTCAATGCACTAGGTAGTGGTTGAAACAAAGATATAACAGAAACTAAACACTCAAAATGGTTCCTTCTATTCATATGTGGTCCAGGGTCAACTATTAGTTTAATATCAGAGGATTTTCAGAATACTGTTTTAGTGAGAACATAAAGGCTTCTGGCATGATGAATTTCTGGCCTAAATTTCATGTTTCTTGAATGGATTAGTAAATGACTGGGCTTTTTTCCATCTACAGATTTACAACTATAAGCATGGAAAGTAATTTTTTGGACAAGTAAAGACATAATGTCTTAATTACTGAATTGGAAAATAGCAGAAAAATTTTCATTAAAATATAAGTGCATGTGGATTGTATCACTTTGAAAGAAAGTGGAGGAAATATTTGGAAAGGAAACATCACTGTGCATGTTGTTGTGTTTACTCTTGTGATTAGCACTCTATGCTGTTGAGTATGATTAATCATATTTCATTACTATAATCAATGCCTCAGTGTGTAATGGTGTCTTTAATTTAATGTAATTGATAAAGATAAAACATTTTACTTTGCTTTCCACTTACTGATATTTTGCTTTAATACTTCTTTTGGCTCATACATATCTCCAATAAAAGTAGAAGAAGATGAATAGTAAAATCTTAATTAACTTCAAGAAGGCTCTTAAATAGGATATCCTGGGAAACTACTGCTTTTATTAATAGAAACCCTCTACAGTTTTTTGTCAGAACTATTAAATTAGTAATCAAATTGTGCTGAATATACTACATTTTTCTTTGATGATCTGACATAGGGGTCATTATTTTGAGTTCAGTTCTCACTATTCATTACTGTAGTGGTTCAAGATGTAGGAGATTAATCTTTGTAAGTGTTGATGGTAGGATAAATTCTGGGCACTTTGTTTAAAAAATGCCCCCAATATATTTTTATTTATTTGAAACCACAATACTATTTATTGAGTGACTACTATATGCTAAAACAGTTCTCCCTCCACTCCATTTACTGAAGAGATATGACATCATCAGTCTTTCAAAAAGTAGTATATAGAATACTACCATGTAGTGAGGGTCCCAGTCTATGTGGAGTCTAGTTTAAATAGATCAGATTTTCACTAATCAAGATACTTGTTTGTAAATCTACAGCAGCATAAAACGAAAGTTGCTCTGTAGTGCCACAGAGTTTTCATTTCATTGCTTAGTGGACCTGTAAATGAGACCATAGGCTTGGGGAGAAGATGCCCCATGTCCTGTAACTTTCAATGATCCACCTTAGCTATTGAACCAAACCAGAAATGAAAGTTTCTGCTTGGGTGGCCATAGCAAAATACCATAGACTGGGTAGCTTAAACAATAGAAATTTTTGTTTTTACAGTTCTGGGGGCTAAAAGTTCCAGATCAACGTCCCATCAGGCTTCCTTTTTTTTTTTTTTCCCCCTTGGTGAACCCTCTCTTTCTGGATTGCTGACAGTGCCTTCTAACCATGCCTGCATGTGGCCTTTACTCTGTCCTTGCATGGAGAGGGAGCTCTTCCTCTTCTCACAAAGACACCAATCCCAGCAGATTAGGGTCCCAGCCTCATGACCTCATTGAACCTTTGTTGTCTCCCTTTTAGAGGCCCTATCCTCAATAGTCACACTGGAGGTTAGAGTTTAACAATATACGAGTAGTGAGAGGACACCATTCATTCCATGAGAGCATTCCACTGCTCTCCCAATTCGATATATATTGAAGTGTTTCATTAGGTTGCATCATATGAAATAGCCATTTGAGGGCATGAGGAGAAGGGGCAAAAAAGGATGAGATGGTTGGATGGTATCATCGACTCAATGGACATGAGTTTGAGCAAACTCTGGAGATAAGTGAAGGACAGGGAAGCCTGGCCTGATGCAGTTCATCAGGTCACAGAGAGTCATATGACTTAGTGCCTCAACAACAACAACAACAGGTGAGAAATAGTTTGATTACTGGCAACGTCCAGGTGTTTATTTCATACGTTGTAACATTAAGAAAGAAAAAGTTTATATTTACTCACTTTTTAATCATGTCTGAGCCTCCCAATCTGATAGATTTCTAGTTGAAGTCTTTAAAGTTGTTTGAGACAAGTGAATTTTTACTACCTCATTGTAAAAGTCAGAAAGCATGAGTTAAAATTGAATCAATGGCACATAATCTTAACAATTTACTTGGCAATACAACTGCTCTAAAACCCACCTCAGCATAATTTTCAGACGATAAATGTTGGTACCTGAAGGACAGTCTTACTCAGTTGTGCGGCCGGAAGTATAAAATGAATAAAATATGTGGAGTTTGGGCTAAGCATACATACTTTTTACCTTTGGGTCAGAAATTTAATTGCTTCTTCTTGCTCAAATTGATGAGGAAGCCAGATGCTGTGCTCCAGGAATTGCAATACATCACTTACTGACAGGTAGTAGAGTCCAGTATCAAGTGAGATAAGAATGCTTAGAAATCAGCTTCATCGGAGGGCTTTACCAGTGCTGTCCAAATCACCCAAACCTCCTTTGCATTTACATATTGCCTCCTTCTCTCCAGCTGGCTATGACTGCTTTTCGAGGAGCTGATAAAATACACGTCTGTTACAAATCATCATCAGTTTACATGGACCCCCAGTTCTGCTACTACTGCTCAAAACAACTTTACCAGATGCTGGGTCTCTAGAAAATTATTCCGTTCAGTCACCTTGTATTAGAAAAGCATGCAAACTAGTGGTTTGCATTTGTTTAGAGACATATTTAGAAATTTTTCTCTGCAAAGATCTGTACCAAGCATAGTAAGAATAAATTACCTCCCATCTGCTCACAAAACATATTAATCAGTAGTATGAATTTCCACACCTGAAAATCAGGAAGATGAAAATTACTAAAAATATATACTATACTACCTTAACTTAGTGGCAGATGGAAGGTAATACACACACTTTACTATGTGCCAGACATTTCACATGTTTTCATTGTATATGTGCTAAGTTACTTCAGTTCAGTTGCTCAGTCCTGTCTGACTCTGCGACCCCATGGACTGCAGCACGCCGGGCTTCCCTGTCCATCGCCAACTCCCAGAGCTTGCTCAAACTCATGTCCATTGAGTCGGTGATGCCATCCAACCACCTCATCCTCTATTGTCCCCTTCTCCTCATGTTTACAATCTTTCCCAACATCAGGGTCTTTTCCAATGAGTCATTTCTTCAAATCAGATGGCCAAAGTATTAGAGTTTCAGCTTCAGCATCAGTTATTCCAATGAATATTCAGGACTTATTTCCTTTGGGATTGACTGGTTTAATCTCCTTGCAGTCCAAGGGACTCTCAAGAGTTTTCTCTAACACCACAGTTCAAAAGCATCAATTCTTTGGCACTCAGCTTTCATTACGGTCCAACTCTCACATTCATACATGACTACTGGAAAAACCATATCTTTGACTAGATGGACCTTTGTCGGCAAAGTTATTTCATTCATGTGCAACTCTTTGCAACGCTATGGACGTGTAGCCTGCCAGGCTCCTCTGTCCATGGGATTCTCCAGGCAAGAGTAATGGAGTGGGTTGCCATGCCCTTCTCCAGGGGATTTTCCCAACCCAGGGATTGAACTCAAGTGTCTTAAGTTTCCTGCAGTGGCAGGCAAGTACTTTACCACTAGTGCCACCTGGGAACCCCACTAATATTTTTTAGGTATTTCTAAAACTCTGTAAGTATCATTACCTCCCACTCTGTCAAGACTGAATTTCAGAGAGTTGCCTCCTGATCCATGATTAATAACAGCAGTTCAGTTCAGTTCAGTCACTCAGTCATGTCCGACTCTTTTGGACCCCATGAACTGCAGCACGCCAGGCCTCCCTGGACATCACCAACTCCTGGAGTTCACCCAGACTCATGTCCATCGAGTCGGTGATGCCATGCAGCCATCTCATCCTCTGTCATCCCCTTCTCCTCCTGCCCCCAATCCCTAACAGCATCAGAGTCTTTTCCAATGAGTCAACTCTTCACATGAGGTGGCCAGAGTATTAGAGTTTCAGCTTTAGCATCAGTCCTTCCAAAGAACACCCAGGGCTGATCTCCTTCAGAATGGACTGGTTGGATCTCCTTGCAGTCCAAGGGACTCTCAAGAGTCTTCTCCAACACCACAGCTCAAAAGCCTCAATTCTTCAGCACTCAGCTTTCTTCACAGTCCAACTCTCACATCTATACATGACCACTGGAAAAACCATAGCCTTGACTAGACAGCCCCTTAGTCGGCAAAGTAATGTCTCTGCTTTTCAATATGCTATCTAGGTTGGTCATAACTTTGCTCCCAAGAAGTAAGCGTCTTGTAATTTCATGGCTGCAATCACCATCTGCAGTGATTTTGGAGCCCCCCAAAATAAGTCTGACACTGTTTCCACTGTTTCCCTGCCTTTTTCCCATGAAGTGATGGGACCAGATGCCATGATATTCGTTTTCTGAATGTTGAACTTTAAGCCAACTTTTTCACTTACCTCTTTCACTTTTATCAAGCAGTACTGATGTCTAAATCTACAGCTGGCTGGTCCCTAAGAAATTTCTATGGCATCATATTGACAGTTTTTAACGTGTTGTACCAATTCTGCAAATATCATTTGTATTAATGTAAATGTATTAAAATATATACTTGAATAGATAAATAAGCTGTGGTATATCCATATTGAGGAATGCTACTCAACAATGAAAAGGAGTAAAACTCCGTAGCTTGGAGGAATTCAAAGGCCTTATGCTGTGTGAAAGAAGTCATTTCAAAAGGTTATACACTGTACAATTCCACCTTTATGTCATTCTGAAACTGACACATCTGCAGTGATAGAGTACAGATCAACGCTTGCCATAGGCTAGGAGTGGATGCGTGACATGATTTTAAAGAAATAGCACAAGGGAGTTCTTTGGGTGATGGAGCTGTTCTGCATTCCAATGGTTGTAACAATTATCTGAGATATACATGGGTTATAATTCATAGAACTGTACTCAAAACATCAATAAAAAATTAAAAAGAAAATGTTTGAAATGTGGAAAAATTATAGAAAAGACATCACTGTACTAATAAAACTTGAAAACTTTATAGTTTTATTCTTATACTTAGAGATGACATGTTTTGTGAGAATTTTTCATCCCATACAGAAAGTTGTAAATTATGACTTGCCTGTATTTGAAAGATGATATGTACCTGTGGCAGTCTTTTGGAATATATGTCCATCTCTTAACAAATATTGTGAACGTTTCAGAGAAGAATTCAGTGTATTAATGTAAACATACCATTCACTATCTGAGAAGAATATAGATAGGGTTCTTCTGCCAGACCTCCTTCTCATGGTAGCAGTTGGCAGAAATAGACACCTTGTCCCAATGATTAGGGAAAAGCATACCAGTTCCCTTGTAGAACTAGAGAACTAGGAAAGAGACGTTGGAAAAAACACATTACTGCCTACTGAACCTAGAAAATGGAGTTTGGAAGCAGGTGGGGCTGGTGGACGGAGAGAATGCCAGAATTTAATCTGGTCGTATCAAGTAGTCACTCGCTGGCCACATCCACTGACCTTGTCCACATGCCATCCCTAAGTGTAACAGCTTAGTCAGGATTGATTTAGCAACTTGCATCCCTGAAAACAGAGGCTGGGGAGGGAGGGACTGGCCCTTTACAGGAATCTTTTATAGCTTCAAAAGGTTATTGAGCTTTCCCAAGACATCAGACATGTTACTAAGTGAGTTAATGTATGAGAAAAGTGTGTACTATAAGTTGCAGGTTGTCATAGAAGTGTTGGGCTTCCCTGGTGGCTCAGCTGGTAAAGAATCTGCCTACAATGCGGGAGACCTGGGTTCAATCCCTGGGTTGGGAAGCTCCCCTGGAGAAGGAACCAGCTACCCACTCCAGTATTCTGGCCAGGAGAATTCCATGAACTGTATAGTCCATGGGGTCACAAAGAGTCAGACATGACTGAGTGTAAATGCTGTGCTGTGTGCATAGACATGTTAGTTATTATTAACCTTAAAACTGGAAGACTGATTCAGTGGGATATATTAAACTAGAGGAGGAACATCCGTAAGGTAACCAAAGTACCAAATGCTCAGCCCTTGAAATTTTTAAACGTGGCCTTCTGGTGGACATAATCCATATGTGCCTGGGCACTGTGCAAATATACATACTGCACATTAATAAATACATATGAATGAGCTGGAAATTGTGAATTACTCAAACCACAGAAGCCCATCTTGATGAGATTACCATTTCAGAAAAATCCATTAAAATGCAAATATGTTAAATAAATCAAATTTGGGAGGTCAGATTTTCTGGGAAAGTGCAGTCGGTTAGCAATACCGCATCTCTACAGGATTTCCATCTGAATTGTGCTAATGATGTGCAGACTCGGAGTGCAGTGAAAGGAAAATTTCCAAAACTGTGGGCTTCAGTTTTAGCAAATGTTGTGTGTTCTGATAACTAAATCAAAAGGAGCTGGATAAAACCTTTGCACAGATTTTACATATATTTTCTAGGAGAGAGACACTATATGATGAGTATTTTAGAGGCAAAAACAAGGAAATAGACACTTTTAAAATTACGTAATTCAGATATATCGAAAGATTAAGTACATTTACAGTGTTACTAATGTCTTCTACCAGGCATCCTGGTCAAAGGCTTGAGTTCTGTTTTAACAGTGACTTTCTAGACAGAGCTCCTCTTCCTCCAAATGATTCACTGATAGTGAGGATGACACTTCTGATGCTTCTGAGGCTCCCAGGCTTCTCAAAGGAAAGCTAAGATTCAGACATGAGACAGTAAATAGCTATTTGGTTCATCATCAGTGCCTTGTTCTGCCCAATGCTTAGTCTTATTCTTTGAACTCATTCAAGCAGGACTGTTTAAAGCCACTGTCTATGGCAACCTAGTGCATGAAGACTCAAAACATTGTGTGTGTGTGTGTGTGTGTGTGTGTGTGTGTCTTGTTTGTATACTTCAGAGCACTTGTACCCCTGATGATATTCTGGAACTCCATCTTTCTTTATGCTAACAGGGTTCCCCAAATTTGCTGCACATTTTAATCCCTAAAAAGCCTTTAGAAGTCTTGCTGGCCAGGTCATACACCATACTAATAAATCAGAATGTTAGGAGTCCTGAAAACTGTCTGAAAACCAGGCAGTAGTTGTCTTGTTTTGCTTTTTTAACAATTCCCCAATGATTCCAATATGAGCAGAATTTGGGGACCAGAGCCAGGCATCCTGGAATGTGAAGTCAAGTGGACCTTAGAAAGCATCACTACGAACAAAGCTAGTGGAGGTGACAGAATTCCAGTGGAGCTATTTCAAATCCTGGAGGATGATGCTGTGAAAGTGCTGCACTCAATATGCCAGCAAATTTGGAAAACTCAGCAGTGGCCACAGGACTGGAAAAGGTCAGTTTTCATTCCAATCTCAAAGAAAGGCAATGCCAAAGAATGCTCAAACTACCGCGCAATCCAAGCCAGGCTTCAGCAATACGTGAACCATGAACTTCCACCTGTTCAAGCTGGTTTTAGAAAAGGCAGAGGAACCAAAGATCAAATTGCCAACATCCGCTGGATCATCAAAAAAGCAAGAGAGTTCCAGAAAAACATCTAATTCTGCTTTATTGACTATGCCAAAGCCTTTGACTATGTGGATCACAAGAAACTGTGGAAAATTCTGAAACAGATGAGAATACCAGATCACCTGACCTGCCTCTTAAAAAATCTGTATGCAGGTAAGGAAGCAACAGTTAGAACTGGACATGGAACAACAGACTGGTTTCAAATAGGAAAAGGAGTGCATCAAGGCTGTATATTGTCACCCTGCTTATTTAACTTATATGCAGAGTACATCATGAGAAACGCTGGACTGGAAGAAACACAAGCTGCAATCAAGATTGCCGGGAGAAATATCAATCACCTCAGATATGCAGATGACACCACCCTTATGGCAGAAAGTGAAGAGGAACTAAAGAGACTCTTGACGAAAGTGAAAGAGAAGAGTGAAAAAGTTGGCTTAAAGCTCAACATTCAGAAAACGAAGATCATGGCATCCGGTCCCATCACTTCATGGCAAATAAATGGGGAAACAGTGGAAACAGTGTCAGACTTTATTTTTGGGGGCTCCAAAATCACTGCAGATGGTGACTGCAGCCATGAAATTAAAAGATGCTTACTCCTTGTAAGGAAAGTTATGACCAACCTAGATAGCATATTGAAAAACAGAGACATTACTTTGCCAACAAAGGGCCTTCTAGTCAAGGCTATGGTTTTTCCAGTGGTCATGTATGGATGTGAGAGTTGGACTGTGAAGAAGGCTGAGCGCCGAAGAATTGAGGCTTTTGAGCTGTGGTGTTGGAGAAGACTCTTGAGAGTCCCTTGGACTGCAAGGAGATCCAACCAGTCCATTCTGAAGGAGATCAGCCCTGGGTGTTCTTTGGAAGGACTGATGCTAAAGCTGAAACTCCAATACTTTGACCATCTCATGTGGAGAGTTGACTCATTGGGAAAGACTCTGATGCTGTTAGGGATTGGGGGCAGAAGGAGAAGGGGATGACAGAGGATGAGATGGCTGCATGGCATCACCGACTCGATGGATGTGAGTTTGAGTGAACTCCGGGAGTTGGTGATGTCCAGGGAGGCCTGGTGTGCTGTGATTCATGGGGTCACAAAGAGTCGGACATGACTGAAGAACTGAACTGAACTGAACTGAATTTATGGCCAGTCTGACATAGAGCGTAGTGCCAGTGCCTGATACACGGCTGGCACTCCATGGACATTTGTAGAATACATAAAGGAATCCAAACTTATATCAAGCAGTCTTCTAGCTATTGTGGTTTGATTCCACCTGGCTTCCCTTGTGGCTCAGATGGCAAAGAATCTGCCTGCAATTTGGGAGACGTGGGTTCGATCCCTGAGTGAGGAACATCCTGGAGAAGGAAATATCTATCCATTTTTGCCTAGAGAATTCCATGGACAGAGGAGCCTAGAGAGCTGTAGTCCGTGGGGTCTCCAAGGGTCACACACAACTGACCAACTATCACACTTTTTGCAGTAATTTCCCCAATATGCACTCCTCCAGATGACAGAAAGGCAAATTGCAAATCTCATTAGCTAAAATATTCAAATCAAAACAACACCATACTATTTTTTAACTCTTGAATTATAAATGATATATCTATCAATTATAAAATTCCATCTTGGTAAGAATATGGTGAACATCCTAAGAAAATAATTGAAACAATAAAATGGAGTTTAATCATATTATTTATAACATGACAAAATGAAAGGATTCAAATCTCCAATACATTTGAGTAAATTATGAAAAACAGTTTCAGTTCAGTTAAGTTCAGTCGCTCAGTCGTGTCCAACTCTTTGCAACCCCATGAATTCACAGCACGCCAGGCCTCCCTGTCCATCACCAACTCCTGGAGTTCACTCAAACTCACGTCCATCAAGTCGGTGATGCCATCCAGCCATCTCATCCTCTGTCGTCCCCTTCTCCTGCCCCCAATCCCTCCCAGCATCAGAGTCTTTTCCAATGAGTCAACTCTTTGCATGAGGTGGCCAAAGTACTGGAGTTTCAGCTTTAGCATCATTCCTTCTAAAGAACACCCAGGACCTGTCTCCTTTAGGATGGACTGGTTGGATCTCCTTGCAGTCCAAGGGACTCTCAGGAATCTTTCTCCAATACCACAGTTCAAAAGCATCAATTCTTCGGCGCTCAGCTTTCTTCACAGTCCAACTTTCACATCCATACATGACCACTGGAAAAACCATAGCCTTGACTAAGTCGACCTTTGTTAGCAGAGTAAAAAACAGTTTATTATGCCACAAATAAAAATACTCATTAAATGCTTTTTAAGAATGCTGAAAATGTCTTATTAGAATAATCATTAGACTCAGATTATTTTATTATCCCTCTCTTTATTTCTAAACCTTTATTGAGAAACGTATCACATTCATAAAGATGAAACAAAACAAAACACATGATGTCACTGATAAGGCCATAATTTAGGTCTAAATTGATACAGTAAGCCAAGACAATGTGCCTAAAACAGGGAGTAAGGCATGTCTCACAAAGGAAATCTACTTATGTAACCCCATTCTCATTTAACTCTATCACAAATACTATCAGTTTAGCCCACACTGTGGTCTGGAGTACTTGGCAGTCATTTCACAGGGTAGGTAGTACCTGAGTGGAACTATATTTGGATTTTAATCAGAGGAAAAATTCCGGCAGGAATTTAGAAAGCTCGAAGTTTTGAACAAAGAAATGGAGGGTTGGAGTGAGGCTGTCATGTCTCCGACGCAGGTGGAAGGTTGACTTAGTCAGAGTAGACGGTTGGTGTTGGGGAGAAATGGGAAAGGATTTTTAGCTAGGAGGCTAAACCCAGATTGCAGCAAGCCTTAGCAAAACAGATTCTAATAGTTTGAGTTTTTCCTACAAATAATATGCTGCGTCCTCAGATGCTCAGCTGTGTCTGACTCTTGGTGACCCCATGGACTGTAGCCCACCAGGCTCTGCTGTCCATGGGATTTTCCAGGCAAGATTACTGGACTGGGTTGCCATTTCCTTCTCCAGGGGATCTCTCCAGCCCAGGAATCGAACCCACCTCTCTCATGTCTCCTGCATTGGCAGGCGGATTCTTTACCACTAGCACCACCTGAGAAGCCCTCAAATTAATGGGGAGTCATTTCCCTGGTGGCTCAGATGGTAAAGAATCTGCCTATAATACACAAGGCCCTGGATTGGGAAGATTCCCTGGATAAGGGAATGGCAACCTACTCTAGTATTTTTACCTGGAGAATCCCTTGGTCAGAGGAGCCTGACAGGCTATGGGTTCACAAAGAGTCAGACACCATTGAGTGACAAACACCTCCACTTCCACTTCATCTGAACAGACTGGTTAGGAAACAAATAAGTTCACACAGCACATTGTGAGGACTATCTGGACATTGGTTTGTATATAATTCACAAATAAATTCTATGGAATGGGAAACACACCCAACTGAGCCATTGGGAAGCAAAGGCAGTTATCCAAAAATGCAAGAGTGATCTTTTAAAATTCAATGCTAATCATGTCATCCTGCTGTTAAAATACTTCAGTGACTTTCTTTGATAAAAAAAAAAAAAAAAACCTAGAGAAAATACACCTTAACATGGTGTACAGAGCCCTGGGAGGCATGACCCCCACCTGCTTCTGCAGATCCCCTACTCTCTACTATTTTCCCTTTAAGGTTATCTCTACTTCTTGCAACTTTCACTCACCGTGCTACCTCCAATTATAAGGCTTTTGCACATAGAGAATGCTGCCAGCAATGCTCCTCTCTGCCCTCTTTGTTAATTAACTCCTGCTCATACTTTATATCTCAGTTTGAAGGTCACTTCTCAGAAACACGATCTCCCATTTCTCTAATCCTCCTATTAAAGGCTCACATAGCACCAAGCACCTTTAAACACTGTAATTGTCTATGTTAAGATTGGCCTTCTCTGATGGCTCAGCAGTAAACAATCTGCTTGCCAATGCAGGAGACATGGGTTTGATTCCTGGGTAAGAAAGAAGCCCTAGAGAAGGAAATGGTAACCCACTCCAGTATTCTTGTCTGGGAAATCCCATGGACAGAGCAGCCTGGCAGGCTACAGTCCATGGGGTCCCAAAAGAGTCAGACACAACTTAGTGACTAAAACAACAACATGTTAAGATTATATATTTGTTATATTATAACAATATTAGCACAATGTGCTATTGTTATATATATTGTTAAGATTATATATTGTTAAAGTTACTATTTGATAACTCTTTGTACACTTTTCTCAGCCTCATGAAACCTGAATCATTGGTTTACCTATCTTTTATATCTCCACTGCCTAAAAAAACTTCCTAGCACCTGATATATACTCAATACATAGTTATTGAATGCATGGGTGATAAATGCAGAGTAGAAGAAAGTGGTAGAAGTACAAATTGAAGAGAAAGGATAAGTGGCAGAGACATAAGAAAAACCACTAGAAAAAGGAGAGCAATGAATTAAAGATGATGCTGAAGATTTTTGTCTGGATGACTGGATAGTACCATTGACCATAATGGAGAAGATCATGGAGTGAATAGGTTTTGCATAGTAAAGTTTTTGCCTTACATACATTAAACTCAGAGACACAGAATTATCTACCTAAAGATTATGACTAACCTAAGAGTGAAGAATTTCCCACCTTGGGTGTATATGCATAGTTCTGCACTTCCTTATGGAGAAACTTGTGTTAGAGTAATACTCAAGATATGTCTTACTCATTTCTGCCCAATAGGAAGCAGTGATTTATCTGACTGGGAATGCAATGACAATCACTGCTTCACATTCTCCACTGGATAAATCTTATCTATATAAAGTCTCAAAAATCTGGAGATCCATTTCCCCCTTTCAGTGGGACACAACCGTTCTGGGTATGTATGTCTGCTCTACAAATCCAATTTGTTTCCTTAAATAGATTCCCTCAATCTCTGAGCTTGGGCCAGGTGGAGAAACAAAGAACATTCCATCCCTTTTTGGACCATGGATCTATAGAAACAGTTAACATCCAATTACGAATCACCTGTGTCCAGTTTTTCACTTGCTTCAAAATTATGCAGTAGAATCAAGAATGTATTAGCCTCCTACAGCCCCAATATTCTGGAATGTTTTAGAAAGAAAGTATAAGTGTGGAGAAAAATAAAGCAGCTAGTCTAGCAGAGAAGTAATGGTTAAAAATGTTTGACAATATCAAGGATTTTTTCCAGTGTCGGGTAGATCTTGGAGGGAGAGTTCATAGAGGATGTATGAGGAATACAAATCAAATTTGCCAAGCAGGCATGGGGCATGAAAACAGAGTCTGAGCCGCTGAATGTGGCGACTAGGTACCCAATCTCCTGTACAATTGTAATTGTACAATGCTAATCATGTCATCATGATTAGCAAAGAGTAAGCCAGGTTTCAGAAAGCTGTAAGGACACAAAGCCATTGGGTCTGCTTAGTTTGAGAATCAGTAATGTGAGGGGACTAGAACAGTAGCTGTGCAAGGTAAAGACTTTCTTGTTCTGTTCTGTTTTCCCATGAAAGGAAGAATCAGCGCACACATTTGATGACTGAGAACCAGCAGAAGCGTGAGTGAATAAAAGAGCCAGAGGGGAAGAACTCGTTTTGATTCTGAAAGGAGCAGAAAAGAGTGAGAAGATGAGATGAGAAATAGGCTCCCCCTACGTGAAACCATCTTTTTCCACTGAAACTGATGGAAAGCAGAAAAAGGTCTATGAGGTCCTCTATCAAGGGGAAGTGGAAAGAAAAGAGCCAGTAAGAAAGCCTTATCAATCAGAACATAATGTTTTCACGAAAGCTGATGGTTCTCACTTTATCTGAAAATAGGCACTGTTTCCTCTTCAATTTAATTCTGGTATCAGTCTCTCTTTATAGAGTAAGTGAGATGTGTGCTAAAATAGAACACAGTAACCCAGTTGAAAAAAAGCAGAAGTTTAGAAGACTATACATATATATATATGAAGGGACCTGGGCATCCCAATTTGGAAACCCATACCCCTGTGAGAAAAAAGTTTAATCTTGAAGTTGAAAGGCAAACCTTAAGATTGCTGCATCCAAGAAACATGGCCTCCACTCCCTTGACTTTCTATCCCACCAACTCCCCTTCTTCCCTTTCCCCTTGGGAAAAAGTAACAAGGACACAAAACACTTTTATTTTTCTCTTTTTATCAGTTAAAATAGCTTATGAATATGACTCCTTTTTGATGAATCCTATATCAGAGCAACTAAAGTTGTGCCAAGTCCACTGATTGATCCAGTGCCATATTTTGAGGCTGAACTAAGTCATGGGACACGTCCAATCAGCATAGCATGGGAAAACTGAAAAGCAGAAAATTAACCCCGTGTGGTTTTTCACATGGTCTAGCACTTGCCAGTGAAAATCAGTAATGTATTATGCACCTCCACCTTTTTACGAGAAAGATGAAAACATTTCAAAATGTGGAGTAAAGCTGCTTTGTATTAAACCCAAAAAGGAAAAGCAATGTGGTCCATGGTAAGATTAATTACATATAAGATCATTATGTTGCAATGATTTTCTTCATGTGAACTGAACCTGAGAAAAACAAGTTTATTAATTATCAATTTTCATATGTTCCCTTTTAAAAATTGGGGAACCAAGAGGAATAAGATAGTTCAACACTTTCCCTTGAATCTGCAAGTTTATATCAATGGAAAGTAAACTTCTTAACATGAAAGCATGAACAAAATGAGTTATAAAAGGGGTTAACTACTTTCAGGATGTGATAATAAAAAATAAGAAGTCCAACATTTCTTTTATGTGGTTTGTATTGTACAAACCACCTGATATTTTTGCATTATTATTATGGAACATTTCAAACACTCAAAAAAGTTTATAAATGTTTATATTTATATATATATATATAATTACAAACTTACAGATTTAAAAGTATTTGAGGTGTTTAAAGCCGTTAGACTGTTATTCTTCCTTATACTCCATCTACCCTATTTTTGGCCAGACAGCGTCTTCACACTGGTTTCCTGTGTCTTTTTGGGATGTGGTTTCCTTGCCTCTCTTATGGTAGGGTGTCCCCGAATCACCTTAGGTGTGTTTTGCTCCAGACCTGGAATGAGCCGTTTTTCCAAAATACTTTGATTCTGAATAGGGGAAAATGGTATTTATAAACCACAACCTGATCAATAAGGATTGTTCTGTTGCCACCAGGTTGGTCACTGTTTCTAGGTCTTTTCAATGGATAGAGCTTTTTTTTTTCTTTTGGAGAAAATACACCATGAACTCATACTGACATTTTAATTCAAGTTAGAATACCAGATTTGTATTTAACCTCTTTGGTCTTATATCTGTACTTCTCTTTCCGGTTTTGAAATTTCTTCAGTTGCATAACCTAGAGTACTTCACAGTCAGCAAATGCAGAAGTAAAATCATGATTGCCTCTGACCTTCTCCACATCTGATTTTCCCTGCTCATTCCCTGTTCCAGTGAAAAGCAATGCATTGCATCCATCAGGTACACCACTAGAACCTTGGACGTGATTTCATTGTTTACTGTCTCATGCACACATTAAGTCAGTTTCAAGTGCAACAGATTAGACCTGCTCTCTCTGAAAGCCTCCCCCTTCCACTTCTCAGCCACCGTCTTAGTTCAAGCCTCATGGTTTCTTATCTGTTCCATGCAACAGACATGCCCTCCCTCTCAGTGTGTGCCTCTCGTATCTCCTCCCAACATGTGAACAAATAACATCGTTTCCTTACTTATATAAGAGTCTCTGGTGCCATCTCCTCTTGGTATGCTCTCCACCTCTCTACCATCTTGAAGACTGCAGACCTCTGTATGCTTAAAGTTCTTCCTTATCCCTCTCCTTTTACAAGTTTCTGCCCATGATACTTCCACATATGCTTGTTGAGTGAAAATCCTTCCGCTGCCTTCTCTGATAACTCCCATGGGGATGAAGACCGCTGATGGGTGTTCACACAGTGTTTTACATTTCTCTTTCATTCTACCCACTTTACTTCCTACAGTTACTGCTTTTGTGGTCTTATTTGCTACTATACTACGTGCTCCTTTAGAGCGCAGATTATATAGTTAAGAACCAGTTGTTGGTAGTAAATACAGTTAGGCTTATATTCTAACTTTGTCTTTTCCTAGCTGTGCAATTTGGGCAATTTAACCTCCTTTCCGGACCTTAGTTTCCTCATCTGTAAACTACATATGGCTGTTGTGGGGATTAAATGAGGCAGTGCCTATAGAGTATTTGATATAACTTCAGCTCATTAGAGCTTTCAGTAAATATGTTACTACCATCATCTATGTCAATAGAAGGTGAATGAAGGTAAAATGAGGACAAGGTCGGTCTCCAGGGAAGGCAATCTTAGCACCAAAGGCAGATCCTGATGCAAGAACAGAACTCAGGGCCCACTGGGGACAGAAGCTGCAGGTCAGCAAGTGACTCCCTAATTAGACCAGGAGTGATATCTGAACCAGACCCAAGAGGCAACTCTCAATTGAGGCTGTCAGGAGATGGCTTGGAAGCTAGATAAAGAAAAGTAGGACGCACAAGAGACAGTTCTCAGAAAAACGCTTTCTATACAGCTTTTCTGGGTTGGGAGATTTGAAATTACATGGCTCCTTTACAGAGAAGTATTTGGGTTTCCCTGGTGGTCTAGTTAAGAATCTGCCTTGCAACGCAAGGGACACTGGTTTTGATCCCCGGTTTGAGATCTCACATGCTGTGGAGCAGCTAAGCCCACGCATCACAGCTACTGAACCTATGCTCTAGAGCCCGAGAGCCACAACCACTGAGCCCACGTGCTTCAGCTACTGAAACCCACATGCCTAGAGCATGTGCTCCACAAGAAACGAAGCCATCACAATGAGAAGCCCATGCACTGCAGAGAAGAGTAGCCCCCACTTGCCACAACTTGGAGGCTGCACGGCAACAAAAACACAGCACAGCCAAAAATCAATAAAATTATAACAACAGCAACGACAACAAACCCTCAAAGTTTTAAAACAGAGGAGCAGTATTAAAAACAGATGCCTGGTATTAAAGGTGGAATTTTGTCTCCCTGAAACAGTATGTTGATGTCCTAGTCCCCAGTGTCTTATTTAGAAGTACCATCTTTACAGAGGTAGTCAAGGTAAGATGAAGTCTTTAGAGTGGGGTCTAACCCAGTATGACTGGTATCCTTATAAAAAGGGGAAATCTGGGCACAGAGACAGACATGTGCAGAGGGAAGATGATGTAAAGACACCCAAGGAGAAGATGGCCCTGTGACTGGAGCCCTCAAGCCAGTAATGAATAATACATTCTTCAAGGAGTGCCAAAGACGTGCCATCAAACATCAGATGTTAGAAGAGGGAAGGAAGGATTGTCCCCTAGATCCATCAGAGAAAGCATGGCCTTGCCAACACCTTCATTTCTGAGTTGTAGCTTCCCGAACTGTGAGACAATACATTTCTATTGTTTTCAGTTACCTAGTTTGGGGTGCTTTGCTACAGCAGTCCTAAGAAGCAGATACATCTGATAAGACAAAATAATAGTTCTTTTGAACTGTGGATTAGACACTGAGCTAAGCTCTTTTTACAAGTTTTCACATTCAGTCCTCACAGTCCTATGGATTGGGGGCAACATGTCTATATAAAATAAAGTGATCATGCTGAGGTTTTTTGCTTCCTTGGTGGCACAGACAATAAAGAATCTGCCTACAATGCAGGACACCTGGGTTTGATCCCTTGGTGGGGAAGATCCCCTGGAGAAGGGAATGGCTACCCACTCCAGTATTCTTGCCTGGAGAATCCCATGGACAGAGGAGCCTGGTGGGCTACAGTCCATGGGGTCGCAAAGAGTCAGAACCATCTGAGCGGCTAACATACACACACATATATTGAGGTTTAGTGAGGTTAAGCAATTTACCTGAGATCGCACAGCTGATAAAGTGAAGTGGAAGTGTCTCAGTCGTGTACTACTCTTTGAGATCCCATGGACTATACAGTCCATGGAATTCTCCAGGCCAGAATACTGGAGTGGGTAGCCTTTCCCTTCTCCAGGGGATCTTCCCAAACCAGGGATCAAAACCAGATCTCCTGCACTGCAGGCAGATTCTTTACCAGCTGAGCCACAAGGGAAGCCCAGCTGATAAAGGGCAGAGCCTAAATTTGAACCTGCTCATACCTGACAGTTCATGTTCTCATCACTACATACTGCCCCCTGATGCCTAAAGTAGCAAACTGGAGCTTTAGAGTAAATATGGAGCAATGCCTGAGTTCAGGGTATTGTCATATAAATAAATGACAAGTGTCATCTGTGTCTGTGTGCCACCTTCCTGCAGTTGTGATAACCATGGAAAAGAATAGAGTTAGATGATCTGGGCTCAAGCCTAATATTGATTAGAATAGTTGTTTGATTTGGGGCAGACATTTAATCTCTCGATTTCTTCTTATTCGGAAAAAAATCTCCTGATGCTGCAATTTCTCCTTGTATCTCTTTGTAGTTATTTATTCATTTGTTCATTGAACAAATGTTTCCTAAGCAACCACCATGCTATGCTGTGCTCAGTCCTATCCAACTCTGCAGCCCCATGACTGTGACCCACTAGACACCTCTGTTCATGAAATCTTTCAGACAAGAATACTGGAATGGGTTGCCATATCCTCCTCCAGGGGATCTTCCTGACTCTATGATCAAACCCACATCTCTTGGATCTCTTTCATTGGCAGGCAGATTCTTTGCCATTGAACTACCTGGTAAGCCCGATTATATACCATCAAACAAGATAAGGTATTGGGATTTCAAAGAGTTTGGGGTGCTTTGCTACAGCAGTCCTAAGAAGCAGATACATCTGATAAGGCAGCCTCTGCCTTTGGGAACTTTCAGGTCCTATTTCAGCAGTTGTGTTGATGTTAAGGATGAGTCAGATGTTTTTTCCACTATTTCTTCAACATGTGTAGAAATTAAGAGCATAATTTAGAAAAGACAGATCTAGGTTTGAATCTTGGATCTCCACTTATTGTTTATGTGATGTTGGGCAGGTTACTTAATCTTCTACTCTTGAATTTTCTTCTTTGCAAGAATAAGATTAAATTAATATTATATTTCCATTTTGCAGGTATGACCTAAATCAAATCCCTTGTGACTATACAGGGGAAGTGACAAATAGATTCAAGGGATTAGATCTGATAGACAAAGTGACTGAAGAACTATGGACGGAGGTTCATGACATTGTACAGGAGGCAGTAATCAAGACCATCACCAAGAAAAAGAAATGCAAAAAGACAAAATGGTTGTCTGAGGAGGCCTTACAAACAGCTAAGAAAAGAAGAGAAGCTAAAAGCAAAGGAGAAAAGGAAAGATAAACCCATTTGAATGCAAAGTTCCAAAGAAGAGGAAGCAGAGATAAGAAAGCCTTCCTCAGTGATCAATGCGAAGAAACAGAGGAAAACAATAGAATGGACTAGAGATCTCTTCAAGAAAATTAGAGATACCAAGAGAACACTTCACGCAAAGATGGGCTCAATAAAGGACAGAAATGGTATGGACCTAACAGAAGCAGAAGATACTAAGAAGAGGCAGCAAAAATACACAGAAGAACTATACAAAAAAGATCTATATTACCCAGATAATCACGATGGTGTGATCACTCACCTAGAGCCAGACATCCTGGAATGTAAAGTCAAGTATGCCTTAGGAAGCATCACTACGAACAATGCTAGTGGAGGTGATGGAATTCCAGTTGAACTATTTCAAATCCTAAGAGATGATGCTGTGAAAGTGCTGCACTCAATATGCCAGCAAATTTGGACAACTCAGCAGTGGCTACAGGACTGGAAAAGGTCAGTTTTATTCCAATCCCAAAGAAAGGCAAAGCCAAAGAATGCTCAAACTACCAAACAGTTGCACTCATCTCACACACTAGTGAAGTAATGCTCAAAATTCTCCAAGCCAGGCTTCAACAGTATGTGAACTGTGAACTTCCAGATGTTCAAGCTGAATTTAGAAAAGGCAAAAGAACCAGAGATCAAATTGCCAACATCAGTTGTATCATTGAAAAAGCAAGAGAGTTTCAGAAAAACATCTACTTCTGCTTTATTGACTATGCCAAAGCCTTTGATGGTGTGGATCACAACAAACTGTGCAGAATTCTTTAAGAGATGGGAATACCAGACCACCTTACCTGAGTCTTGAGAAATCTGTATGCAGGTCAGGAAGCAACAGTTAGAACTGGACATGGAATGACAGACTGGTCCCAAATAGGGAAAGAAGTACGTCAAGGCTGTATATTGTCACCTTGTTCATTTAACTTACGTGCAGAGTACATCATGTGAAATGCCAGGCTGGAATCAATATTGCTGGGAGAAATATCAATAACCTCAGATATACAGATGACACCACCATTATGGCAAAAGCAAAGAAGAACTAAAGAGTCTCTCGATGAAAGTGAAAGAGGAAAACGAAAACGTTGGCTTAAAGCTCAACATTCAGGAAACTAAGATCATGGCAGCTGATCTCATCACTTCATGGCAGATAGATGGGGAAACAATGGAAACAGTGAGAGATTATAGTCATTTTGGGGGGATTCCAAAATCACTGCAGATGGTGACTGCAGCCATGAAATTAAAAGACACTTGCTCCTTGAAAGAAAATTTATGACTGATCTAGACAGCATATTAAAAAGCAGAGACATTACTTTGCTGACAATGGTCTGTCTAGTCAATACTATGGTTTTTACATTAGTGTTAGACCATAAAGAAGGCTGAGTGTCAAAGAACTGATGCTTTTGAACTATGGCATTGGAGAAGACTCTTGAGAGTCCCTTGGACTGCAAGGAGATCAAACCAAGCAATCCTAAAGGAAATCAGTCCGGAATATTCATTGGAAGGACTGATGCTGAAGCTGAAACTCCAATATTTTGGCCACCTGATATGAAGAGCTAACTCATTGGATAAGACCCTGATGCTAGGAAAGATTGAAGACAGGAGGAGAAGGGGACGACAGAGAATAAGATGGTTGGATGGCATCACTGACTCGATAGACATGTGTTTGAGCAAGCTCCAGGAGTTGCTGATGAACAAGGAGCCTGGCATGCTGCAGTCCATGGGGTCACAGAGAATCGGAGATGACTGAGCGACTGAACTGATTGATATTGCCATTTTGAGAGTTAAATGAATAAAGGGTACAAAGCAAACAGTTGAGTGCCTGACAAATCAATAGGCTTAATGAATCTGGTATTATTAATCATTTGGTACATTTTCTGGAACATAACTAATACTCCAATGGTTAATAAATTAGTGAGATTAAATAGCATAATAAAAGTATTTTATCGAGTATCAGGTTATAAAATGCAATATATTTTCTGCAAAATATCCATATGTACTCAATTATTCCATTACCAGTTTTTTCCCCAAAGGATACTATTTGAAAACTGTTAAAAATGCTGATACTTTTTAATTTTCTGGAAATATTGGTGATAAAAACAAATTGTCAGTGTTTGTTCCACAAGTCAGACAAGGTAACTAAATATGAGTGCACTGATAGCTCATTTGCATGCAAGATAAATTCAGGGCTATCTAAGTGACCGTTTTGCTGGAATCTGCTGCTTAGTTAAAAATTAGTCTGACTCATAATTTTGACAGATTAAAGTAAACAATGACGATAAAAAACAAAAATGACCAGATTGTTCGAAATATGCATTGCTTTTTATTTACTCATAATGTGACTGTCTCTGAAAGTCTAAAATCTGTCAAAGGCCAGCCTGAATAACCTATTCCAGAAACTATTTACAACCACTGGCCTAGACTAAGTACCGATATGTTTTTCTTTTATTCCTTTCACCTTACACAATGTTGAAGCAATTATTTGAGCATGGGTCTTATTTTTTTTGTTGTTGGATTCTACACTTATTGCAAGAAAAAAATAAATCTATATGATTAGTATCTTTTCTTCTCATGTCACTTAATATAGTGCTTTGCACAGAAAGAAAAATGTATATTAATTTAGAAAGAAATGAATTTAAGAAATTCATTCATTCATTAATGAATTTAGAAAATCAGTCGATGAATACAGGAATGAATAAATTAATAGTTGCATTTCTGAATCACTACTTTATTCAGAAATATTTGTCATAAATATTATCAACATTTTGAATGCATATATTTCCAAATTTCAGAAAAATTGGTTGATGTATTGCAGTGAGCCTAACTGTCACCTTTCACTCATTAAGTCAACACTGTTTACTGAGTGCCAATTATATACCAGGACTGGGAAACCTGGCATGCTGCAATCCACAGGGTCGCAAAGAGTAGGACATGACTGAGAGTCTGAACTGAATTGTATACCAGGTACTATATAACAGAGTAAAGATCTGTTTATCTACCAACAGAATGTTCTTTCTAATGTGGAAAATCTACTGTGTTTTACCATTATCTTTCAGATAAAATTGACAAATTTTTAGCGTGACGCACATGTATGTGCCTACCTCGCTCAACTTATATTTTGCTTTGTGGACTCCTTGCCCCCGCAAGTCTATTCTCTAGCCTTGGAACCCCCTGCCGTTTTTCACCATCATATAAACTTTTATATAGTATTTCCCGTGTCCAAACCATTCTCATCCATTTTACAATAATCTCTGTTCAGTATTTTAGACTCATCTCAAAGTCACCTACTCTTGGCAATTTATCTGGGCAGAGTCATCCTGACCTCGTTATGTGAAATTTCTCTTTGCATCCTTTATTTGTTTCTGTCATCACTTTAATGTAATCTATCATTATTGTTGAGTTACTAGTGACTCTTTTCTATTGGATTCTAATTTCCTTGATAGGAAGCCATCTGACTCATTTATCCCTATATGCTTTAGTATTAGGAAAATCAGAAGTGCTCAGTAAATTTCTCTATGAATGAGAGAAAAAAAATCAAGGGATACTTTAAACTAGTCATTTATTATAATTACCAAATTCGCCATTGTACTGAGCATATGTTGCCTAAAATACGTTAACAACAATAATCAGTTCAGTTCAGTCGCTCAGTCATGTCCGACTCTTTGCGACCCCATGAATCACAGCACGCCAGGCCTCCCTGTTCATCACCAAATCCCAGAGTTCACTCAAACTCACTTCCATCGAGTCCGTGATGCCATCCAGCCATCTCATCCTCTGTCGTCCCCTTCTCCTCCTGCCCCCAATCCCTCCCAGCATCAGTCCTTTCCAATGAGTCAACTCTTCGCATGAGGTGGCCAAAGTACTGAGGTTTTAGCTTTAGCATCATTCCTTCCAAAGAAATCCCAGGGCTGATCTCCTTTAGAATGGACTGGTTGGATCTCCTTGCAGTCCAAGGGATTCTCAAGAGTCTTCGCCAACACCACAGTTCAAACGCATCAATTCTTCGGTGCTCAGCTTTCTTCACAGTCCAACTCTCACATCTCCGAAATGCATTTGAACCGATTTAAACTGAGCATTTATATTTAAAATGAAAGTGTATACACACAATGCTTATTCATTTCAGGGTGACCTACTTTTAAAAGGACTTGTGATTTGTGATTTTCCTCCTTCCAGGAATCTGATGGGACAACAGTCTCCATCCCCTTGAGGATGGGTGTAGACCTGTGAGGTGCTTTAGTTTAAGCATTGTGAAGGTAAGTTGAGTGGCAGCTTCCACCTGGAAGCCTGGGGAAAACAGAGTTGATTGCTCTCAACATGACACCATACTGGCTTGTATGCTTCCACCCCACTGAATGAAGAATACAAGGAACGGGGCTCACTACTGACCTGAGATGAATATGTTGCAGGAACAAAGAAGACAAAACAAATAAACAAATCCAAATCTTTTGTTGCTGGAAGCCACTGAGATTTTAAGGGATTAAAAAATAATAATAATTACAACATATTTTAGTCTATTTGATTAACACTCAGTATATTTGCATGTGAGAATTTTTCAGTGATATTTTCCTATATAATTTCCTCTCATTCTCGGTCATTATTTAATCTTCAGAAAGATTATGAACAGTATTAAAATGAGGTTTTGCTGGTTCTGTCTGTATCTTTAGCAGGAATGCTTAGGGAAAGAAATTGAGGCCACCAGTATCAAAATCATACATTTTGATGAGAAAAGGGGGATAACTGAGGTTAGGTGAGAACATGAGAAGTGGGTTTGGTTTAGAAGAAGTTAACATTAGAAAAGAGTCTGTGCCTAAGGTCTGATGCCTCACTTGCTCATGCTATTGTCTCTTTTTCAAAAGACAGGGGCAAAGAGTAACTATATCAATATGAATGCAATAAGTCTATTTCGGAGAAGAGAACAAGTTATGTGCAAGTACCAACCTCACAGCTTTCATTAGTGCCGTGAGGTCTAAAAGGGAGAACTTGACAAGGATCCCTGCTCTTGGGTTCCTCCTCCTCAGGGTGCTCCTCGGATCATGAATTTCAGAACTCTTTGAGTCAGGCTCAGTTTATTCAAATTTGTCTCCCCAACATTTTCATGTAAAAAACATTTTCTTGAAGTTAGTTGGTTCAAGTGGACTCAAATATTTACTATAGATGTTCTAAGGACAGGGAGGAAAAGACAAGTTGACTAATTATTATTCACACAGACACACATAATTAAAACAACTCTCAAAGTAAAAACATTAAGCTTGTCGTAAGACCAAAGAGAATGAAATAGAAGAAAATCAATAGCTTTTTCAAGTTTTCATATCAAGTCCCCAGTCTTTGAAATTTGAATTCAGAGACCTTAATAGCTGGTCAAATTCTTACACTAATTAAAAACTTTATATATCTTCCCTTTAAACTTCAGTGAACTAATTTGTATCAACATTTATTGTGTTTTAAACAGCTATTATCTCATTCTATGCTTTGTGTGTACTTATGAAACTAAAACTTTTCTGAGATGTCATGAGAAGATGTGCCTTACTCTCTGTAAAACTCAGTATATCCCAGTATGATTTTCTCATCTAACTAGAGCATTCACTACGGCATCCTTTAAATAGTAAGCTCCTGATGAATTTAAATGCTGACAGTTCATCAACTAATTGACAGAATCTTGAAGGGCAAAGAAATGATGAAGGTGTTATGAAGGACTGCCAATTGCAAATCAATCAGAAATGCATATAAAACAGCTCTTCTAATGTAAGTCAATGTAATTAGATTTGCCCTTATTTGATTTGCACATTACTTTTCAGAAATTTACCTAATGAATAAAAGACATGTATGCATAAAATTAATTCAGAAGTTTAGCACTTGTATGCTCTGCCTCTAGGTTGCAAATTTTTCAAATTAATTTCTAAATTTGCTAAAACAAATTTTTAGTCAAATGAAAGTAACTTTTCTTACACAAATTAGTCACACAAATGCATTAAAACACTTATGTATTTCCAACACTTGGAACTTTCTTTGCCACACCAGATCCTCATCTAGGTCCATTCAGAAGCCTCTAAAATCTATCTTTCCTATTTTCTCCTGCTTTTCAGACCTAGCTTTCCAACTCCAAAAAGAACACATTCACTAATCCTGAAACTCAGTATAGAATGTATTCTTTCAAAACCAATTTATGGAACACCAACTTTGTAGGTACTGTGTTAAGTGGGAAAAGACAGCACTAACCAAATAATACATTCCTAATATTATTCAGGTTCTAATCTTTGATTCCAAACTACACCCACTGGATAAAAACTCTTCAGTTTTTCCCATCACTTAAAGAATATTTTAGGTTGTATTCTCTGGAGTCATTGTTTTGTTTTTTTCCCTCACTTCTTATACTTTACCTTATTTATTTATTTATAATTGAAGTACTGTTGATTTACAATGCTGTGTTAGTTTCAGGTATATTGCAAAGTGATTCAGATTCTTTTCCCTTTTAGGTTATTATAAAATATTGTATATAGTTCCCTGTGCTATACAAGAGGTCTTTGCTGGTTATCTATTTTATATATACTAGTGTGTTAATCTCAAACTCCTAATTTATCCCTCCCTCCTCTTCCCCTTTGACAATCATAAATTCATTTTCTATGTCTGTGAGCCTATTTCTGTTTTGTAAATAAATTCATTTATATCATTTTTGTAGATTCCACATATAAGCAATATCATATGATATTTGTCTTTACCTGGCTTGTATATATATACATATATATACACTATATCCTCTTTATTCATCTGTCAGTGATCTTTAACTTTCCAGATTATTCTTCAGAAGACACAGAGCTTAATTATCACATCACACTTTATAAAAATGACTTTCAATGAATTTTCTGCTAAGCATATCAATTCCATGATTTTTTATCATTGTCTGATCCTCTTTAAGTGATATCAACCAATATTCAGCTCCCTCTTGATGCCAGCTCCCAGCTTCTCACCATTCACTGTCAGAATTCTCTGCCCTCTTCTGTTCAATATCATTTCTTCGCTTCACTGAAGCTTCAACTCAAGCCTCACTTTTCCCCTGATATTTTTCTCTCTAACCTAGTATTTACAGATAGACCTTTTCTCCAAAAGTCTATAATATGACAAGTCAACAATTTGGTTCTTCATTCTGTCCCAGCTTATATCGTTTCCTGATTATTGCACACTAGCCACCAGTCCTCTTCTGTTCATAGGGTTCTCAGAACTGACAGATAACAATGCTCATCATGGAGTATTTTGTCCCCTCAAAAATGGCATTAAATTTTCTCATTCTCTTTTAAATATCCCTCATTGCTTATAGCAAAGGCTCTGTAAGAGCAGTCTATGATGATATGTTTATTTTTTTTTGTTTTTTAAGACAGAAAACCTGGAATCTTCTTTTTAGGTTTATAGGTTGCTAACTTTCCTGTTATAATTAAACCTTGAAGCCCTACTTGAAATATCCTACTCCTAGATTCCATATATCACTATCTCTCTCCAGTGAATAATTTAGTTTCCCACATCAGAAAGGAAGGTGAAGTTGCTCAGTCATGTCCAGCTCCTTGCAACCCCATGGACTGCAGCCTCCCAGGCTCCTCCATCCATGGGATTTTCCAAGCAAGGGTACTGGAGTGGGTAGCCTATCCCTTCTCCAGGGGATCTTCCCAACTCAGGGATTGAACCTGGGTCTCCTGCATTGCAGGTGGATGCTTCACCCTCTAAGACACTAGGGAAGCCCCGCAAGCTTCCCACATCAGAAGTTTCCACTAAATAATGAAGCCACAAAAATGTGACCCCAGAGAGCATTTACATTATTTATTTCTTTTTGCTATAAGAATTTCCTTTAAACCTGGCATGTCTTCTAGAAGATACAGTTGGTTTTAAATTAGAACATTTTATAACTTGTACTAAAATCCATCCACTATCTTTGTAAGCCCAAAATCCTAAAATAATATTTTTAAATTTGTAGCTTACTACTCAGTCTACTCTTTCCAGACACACTTACACATGGTAAGACTGTGGACCAATATCTCCCTGTCACCCTTTACCTTATAAGAAAGACGAGGCCAGTCTACCTCCATTTGGCCAAGCCTTCTGTAGCCACGGGAACCAAAGAATGTAAACATGGAGGTGCCCTCTAATTGGGTACATGTGTCATGTTTTATGTGGCTAGTCTGTTCTTCAGTGAATCCTCTTTGCCTAATCTTCACGAGGATCACAAATGAAAAGCTGCATTATTTTTATTGTTTTCTATGCTCTTGGTTACTTCACCTGATAATATCACATACAGTGTGATTATTACAGGAGCCACAGCTTAAATATTGTTAGGGCTTTGCCTAAGGAAATGCTGTGTGCTTCTTTTCCAAGTCCTCTGCCAAAGCTTCAGAATCTCCTGTTCATTCTGGATAGTATACACAGAAAGAGAGAAAAAGCTGACCCTCTGTTTCCTTTAAGTTAAATCCTGCCAGGAAAGATTAGAAAGAAAATCTGTCCTTTTGTATGTCAATGTTTATCCCTAGATGGGCGGGTCATGGTGGAGAGGTCTGACAGAATGTGGTCCACTGGAGAAGGGAATGGCAAACCACTTCAGTATTCTTGCCTTGAGAACCCCATGAACATTATGAAAAGGCAAAATGATAGAATACTGAAAGAGGGACTCCCCAGGTCAGTAAGTGCCCAATATGCTACTGGAGATCAGTGGAGAAATAACTCCAGAAAGAATAAAGGGATAAAGCCAAAGCAAAAGCAATACCCAGTTGTGGATGTGACTGGTGATAGAAGCAAGGTCCGATGCTGTAAAGAGCACTATTGCATAGGAACCTGGAATGTCAGGTCCATGAATCAAGGCAAATTGGAAGTGGTCAAACAGGAGATGGCAAGAGTGAACATCGACATTCTAGGAATCAGTGAACTAAAATGGACTAGAATGGGTGAATTTAACTCAGGTGACCATTATATCTACTACTGTGGGCAGGAATCCCTTAGAAGAAATGGAGTAGCCATGATCAGCAACAAAAAAGTCTGAAATGCAGTACTTGGATGCAATCTGAAAAACAACAAAATGATCTCTGTTAGTTTCCAAGGCAAACCATTCAATATCACAGTAATCCAAGTGTATGCCCCAACCAGTAATGCTGAAGAAGCTGAAGTTGAATGGTTCTATGAAGACCTACAAGACCTTTTAGAACTAACACCCAAAAAAGAGGTCCTTTTCATTATAGCGGACTGGAATGCAAAAATAGGAAGTCAAAAAACACCTGGAGCAACAGGAACATTGGGCCTTGGAATACGGAATAAAGCAGGACAAAGGCTAATAGAATTTTGCCAAGAGAATGCACTGCTCATAGCAAACACCCTCTCCCAACAACACAAGAGAAGACTCTACACATGGACATCACCAGATGGTCGACACCAAAATCAGATTGATTATATTCTTTGTAGACAAAGATGGAGAAGCTTTATACAGTCAACAAAAACAAGACCAGGAGCTGACTGTGGCTTAGATCATGAACTCCTTTTGCCAAATTCAGACTTGAATTGAAGAAAGTAGAGAAAACCACTAGACCATTCAGGTATGACCTAAATCAAATCCCTGATGATTATACAGTGAAAGTGAGAAATAGATTTAAGGGACTAGATTTGATAGATAGAGTGCCTGATGACCTATGGATGGAGATTCGTGACGTTGTACAGGAGACAGGGATCAAGACTATCCCCATGGAAAAGAAATGCAAAAAAGCAAAATGGCTGTCTGGGGAGGCCTTACAAACAGCTGTGAAAAGAAGTGAAGCGAAAAGCAAAGGAGAAAAGGAAAGATATATGCATATCAATGCAGAGTTCCAAAGACTAGTAAGAAGAGGTAAGAAAGCCTTCCTCAGCGATCAGTGCAAAGAAATAGAGGAAAACAACAGAATGGGAAAAACTAGAGATCTCTTCAAGAAAATTAGAGATACCAAGGGAACATTTCATGCAAAGATGGCTCAAAAAAGGACAGAAATGGCATGGACCTATCAGAAGCAGAAGATATTAAGAAGAGGTGGCAAGAATACACAGAAGAACTGTACAAAAAAGATCTTCACAACCAAGATAATCAAGATGGTGTGATCACTCACCTAGAGCCAGACATCCTGGAATGTGAAGTCAAGTGGGCCTTAGAAAGCATCGCTACAAACAAAGCTAGTGGAGGTGATAGAATTCCAGTTGAGCTATTTCAAATCCTGAGAGATGATGCTGTGAAAGTGCTGCACTCAATATCCCAGCAAATCTAGAAAACTCAGCAGTGGCCACAGGACTGGAAAAGATCAGTCTTCATTCCAATCCCAAAGAAAGGTAATGCCAAAGAATGCTCAAACTACCACGCAATTGCACTCTCATCTCACACGCTAGTAAAGCAATGCTCAAAATACTCCAAGCCAGGCTTCAGCAATATGTGAACCGTGAACTTCTAGATGTTCAAGTTGGTTTTAGAAAAGGCAGAGGAACCAGAGAGCAAATTGCCAACATCTGCTGGATCATCGAAAAAGCAAGAGAGTTCCAGAAAAACATCTATTTCTGCTTTATTGATTATGCCAAAGCCTTTGACTGTGTGGATCACAATACACTGTGGAAAATTCTGAAAGTGATGGGAATACCAGACCACCTGACCTGCCTCTTGAGAAACCTGTATGCAGGTCAGGAAGCAACGGTTAGAACTGGACATGGAACAACAGACTGGTTCCAAATAGGAAAAGGAGTACATCAAGGCTGTATATTGTCACCCTGCTTATTTAACTTCTATGCAGAGTATATCATGAGAAACACTGGGCTGGAAGAAGCACAAGCTGGAATCAAGATTGCCGGGAGAAGTATCAATAACCTCAGAAATGCATATGATACCACCCTTATGGCAGAAAGTGAAGAGGAACTAAAAAGCCTCTTGATGAAAGTGAAAGAGGAGAGTGAAAAAGTTGGCTTAAAGCTCAACATTCAGAAAACTAAGACCATGGCATCTGGTCCCATCAGTACATGGGAAATAGATGGGGAAACAGTGGAAACAGTGGCAGACTTTATTTTTCTGGGCTCCAAAATCACTGCAGATGGTGATTGCAGCCATGAAATTAAAAGATGCTTACTCCTTCGAAGGAAAGTTATGACCAACCTAGATAGCATATTCAAAAGAAGAGACATTACTTTGCCAACAAAAGTCCATCTAGTCAAGGATATGGTTTTCCAGTGGTCATGAGAGCTGGACTGTGAAGAAAGCTGAGCCCCGAAGAATTGATGCTTTTGAACTGTGGTGTTGGAAAAGACTCTTGAGTGTCCCTTGGACTGCAAGGAGATCCAAACAGTCAGTCCTGAAGGAAATCGATCCTTAATATTCATTGGAAAGACTGATCGCAAAGCTGATGCTCCAATACTTTGGCCACCTGATGCGAAGAGCTGATTCACTGGGAAGACCATAATGCTGGGAAAGATTGAGGGCAGGAAAAGAAGGGGACGACAGAGGATGAGATGGCTGAATAGTATCACTGACTCGATGGGCATGAGTTTGAGCAAGCTCTGGGAGTTGGTGATGGACAGGAAAGCCTGGTGTTCTGTAGTCCATGAGGTGGCGAAGAGTCAGAACAACTGAGTGACTGTACTGAACTGATGCTAATAAAAAGAATCTGTGTGAGCTTTCTCAATCATGTCTAACCTACAGCGAGCATCTTGTGTAGAACATAACTAAGCCTTGCAAAGTAGATGACAAAAGAATAAATAAGTGAATGAATGCTAGTTTTGTTTAAATTTAATATTTCTATAGTAATGGCTTTATTTTTCAAGTATATACCAGTCATTAATGACCATTCTTCAAATTTGGGGAATATTTTGAAGCATTTTACCATTAGCAAACTCTAAATAAATTATGGGTTTTTGGGTGTCATATGTACATTTTACAACCCACGGAGTTTTCTAGATTAACAATAAAAGGAGCAAAGGTGATAAAACTGTGAAATAGTAAGTTTCCTTAATATTTATATCCACTCGGTACTTACATTTCAGTGTCAATCAGATCAAGGTGAAATTTTCCCCCATCAGAGTATCTATATGCCCGTGGAGGTAATCATCCTGACTCGGCCGCACTGAGTTAGTTCTTGTACACGCTCCTACTGTCCTCCTGCTACTCTGTTGTGTGGTTTTGCCTAGGTTTCCCCAATCCCATCTTTCCATACACAAATCCTGTGTATCTTTAGTAGCAGTTTCAATGACATCTCTTCTATGGAGGCTTTCCCTCAACATCAACTAAAATGACTGTTTTCTTCATAAGATTTTAACTATTTGGTTATAACTACTTTGGTTTCGGAGAAGGCAATGGCACCCCACTCCAGTACTCTTGCCTGGAAAATCCCATGGACGGAGGAGCCTGGTGGGCTGCAGTCCATGGGGTCACTAAAAGTTGGACACGACTGAGCAACTTCACTTTCACTTTTCACTCTCATGCATTGGAGAAGGAAATGGCAACCCACTCCAGTGTTCTTGCCTAGAGAATCCCAGGGATGGGGGGAGCCCAGTGGGCTGCCGTCTATGGGGTCGCACAGAGTCTGACATGACTGAAGCAACTTAGCAACTTTGGTTTTAACTACTTGGTATAATGACCATTAATTTAAAAGGCAGACAGTCCATTCCATTTCAATATGTATTGACTGAATGGTCAAGAATAGGGCACTATAATCACTTTACTGATTCGACAAAGAGGAATACTTGTAACAGATACAATTATTTTTGTTTATTATATGATTTTCTTTTTATAGGCCCATAGAAAAACAATATTTCTCAGCTTCTTTTGGATTTGCATTCAGGTTGTATGACTAGTTCTGATCAAAAAAATGTAAGCAGCAGAAATGACTTGTGTTGAAAAAATTAAAACTAGTGAATATAACGTAAAAGATATAGATTCACAGATATAGAGAACAAGCTAGTGGTTACCAGTGGGGAGAGGGAAGGAGTAGGGGCAAGATAGATGTAGAGGATTAATAGGTACAAACTACTGTGTATAAAACAAATAAGCTGCAAGGGTATATTGGACAGTACATGGACTATGGTCTATATTTTATAATAACTAAAAATATAATATAGCCTCTAAAAACTGTGAATCACCATGTTGTACATCTGAAACTTATGTAATATTGTACAGCAATTATGGTGGTTTAGTCACTAAGTTATGTCTGGTTCTTGGGACCCCGTGGACTGTAGCACCCCATGCTCTTTGGGCCATGGGATTTCCCAGGCAGGAATACTGGAGTGGGTTACATTTCCTTCTCCAGGGGATCTTCCCAACCCAGGGATCAAACTGCATCTCCTGCATTGCAGGGGGCTACTGCTGAGCCACCAGGGAAGCCCACAGCAACTATACCTCAATTAAAAAAAAAAAAAAGAGAGATGACTTGGTCTGAATTAAACGGAGGGAGCTATCAGCACCTGACCTCATGCTGTGCCTTCTCAAGCAGCCATGTGTTGAGGTGGAGGAACTAGGACTGAAGTTTATGACTAGTTAACCACGGTCAAAGATTTACTCTCTCTGATCAATACTTGGAGGAGACCCCGTGCTGACCCACATGACCCTTTGCATGAGTAAGAAATGAACTTACAGAATGTGTCCCCGGAATTTCAGGATTAATTTTTAATCATGAATAGCTTTCCTCATCTTGACATCTATTCTCTCCTATCTCAAAGAGTAAAGCTGAGGATCCAGTGAAGAAAAACACTTTTCACCCATATATGCTATGCCAAGTGTTATGCAAATTGCTTACCTATATTAATTAGTGTAATAATATATTAAAATATCTGGGCTTCACAGGTGATGCTAGTGATAAAAAACCTGCTTGCCAATACAGGAAATGTAAGAGATGTGGGTTCAATCCCTGGGTCAGAAAGATCCCCTGGAAGAGGGCACAGCAACTGACTCGAGTATTCTTCCCTGTAGAATCCCATGGACAGAGGACCCTAGTGGGCTACTGTCCATAGAGCTGCAGAGAGTCAGACATGACTGAAGTGACAGCACAACACAGTAAAATATCATGGAAGCTATAAATATTTGTGTAAAAGGATTAATAGTTTGTTCAAGCACATGTCTTTCCGCCTTACTGATCTGCATGGTCCTTAAGAATGGATTGGAATATAACTTATTTATCACAGGCAGTATTGACCAATATTTAAGAATGTGGGTTTTAGACTCAAATCTGAACCATACCACTTACTTGCTGCATGATTGTGTATTAGTTACCCAGTACTTGTGTGTCATGTTTATTTATCTCTAAAACACAAAGAATAATACCACCTACCTCACTGAATTTTTGTGAGGCATAAATTATTTGATACACATAAAGTGCTTAGGAAAATTAAGGCTTCAGAATATTTTGCTGTTATCTTTTCCCACTTGTTTTTCTCAGAATTCAGCAGTATTTTGGGAGAGTAAATAGATAATAAGGCTATGTTTTCTCATCTCTGCTCTGATGAATTTCCTTGGATTATAATATAACTTTACATATCATGTCTTTAGTCAAGGTTACTATAGTTTCTTTCCCACATTTTATATTCTGTTCTTTTAGCTTACATTTATATATTAAGATTATCTTTTAAAAATATAAGAAAAATATTTTTTCACGCCATATGGATGTACACATGACACGTGTTGACCCTAAACAGAGAACTGTTTTTATCTGCTAAGTTGGTGGAGATAGAGAAGGCTGCTCTCAGACATCTATTTGCATAAGTTAGTTTGAATGGGGCAGACTCTGAGGCAATGAAAGTGGGCAGCACAGTGTCCTTTTCCCCGGAGCAATACTACAACGTAAATAAATCGTAGCCCTGTGGAAAGGAATGAGTCTTAAACACAAGGAGATGCTTTCATGAGGAACGTTGTGAGACTAAGACACTTGAAGTGTTGAGTCAGATAAGCCTTCACTTTTAATTAAGGAGCCCAACGTTTACAGTTTCTCTGCTAATTAAAGCTGTGTTGATAAAATTGATGTTTCCACAGAGACAAATTTACTCTTAACTATTAAAAATGTAAAGCACTATTGTATATTTTTATGCAGTAATGATTTTATTTGTGCTTTTTTAGGGAGCCAGGATTTGATCCATAATTATAGATATGAGCTTGAACAAAGAATATATTTTTTATTGAATGAAAGATTTTAAAAATTCTATTGTGCTTTACAATTTTCAAAAGTTATGTATATACGTGTGTGTGTGTTTTATTTTATCTGTAATTAAGCTTATTTGACTTGAACATCTTGTAAAATAATCTGAACTCAATAATTTTGGTTTACCAAGTTAATCAAACAATTTTTTCAGTTTTTCATTTGTTCAACGTTTACTCATCAGTTATTTATTGAACAACTACCATATGCCAGGCACTGTGTGAGGCCTTGGTTTTGCACTGGAGAGCAATATAGACGTTGTCTCTGTTCCCAAGAAGTCTGTAGTCTAGTGACAGACACATGGAGTCAACAAGTAAATATGTCATTGTGAAGGCAAAAAATATCACAGAGAAAATGAATAAAATTGATTGACAGAGAATACAGTGAGAAGAATCACTTTACTTTGGTCTTTCAGGGAGAACCTCTCTGAAGAATCATTTAAACAGAGACCGGAAAGTGAGAAGAATCCAGCCTTACAGAGTCAGGAAAATAACGTTCTAGATGAAGGGATGACTGAAAAAGTTGCAATGAACTTTATACACTGGATGGTAGGTAGTGAGAGAGTGATATTAGCTAGGCCAAAGAATAAAGAACATTATAGTTTACAGGAAAGAGCTGAATTTTTTCTAAGTACAACGAGAAGATATTGCAAAGTTTTACACAGTTATGAATTGATTTGTGCTTAAAATAGGTCGCAGTGACTAGTTTATTTAAAAAAAAAAAAAAAGGTTTCAAGCTGGAAGACATGTATAAAAACTGTTGCCATAAGCCAGAGACTTGGACCAGGACAATAAATAGGCAGAGAAGTTCACAGATTAGAGAGTGATTTAGAAGCAAAGTCAATAGGGAGCTTCCCAGGTGACTCAGTGGTAAAGAATGCAGGAGACACAGGTTTGATCTCTGGGTTGGGAAGATCCCCTGGATGAGGAAATGGCAACCCACTCCAGTATTCTTGACTGGGAAATCCCATGGATAGTAGAGCCTAGAGGGCTACAGTTCATGGGGTCACAAGAGAGTTGGACACTACTTAGTAACTAAACAACAACAACAAAGTCGATAGGATTCAGTGATGGATTGAATATGGCAACATAAAGCATAGAGAGGGAAAAGAGATGTCCAGGGTGATTTCCATGCATCATGCCCCTGAGTGGATGATATAACCCCGTGCAGAGATGCACAAGACAGGAAAGATTCTCTGTCTAAAGTCCAGCTTCTTTTGAATGTCTGAATCTTCATATATTCACTTTGGAGCTATAGGAGCATCACATCCTGAGCTGCAGCTAATTTAAAAGCAGGGGATGCACAGCTAGACAATTACAAAAAAGACCTTAAAAGGCAAATTTCTACTTTTTTCTCATCAATTTGTTCCAGCCTTTAGTATATGTGTGAGAATTAGAAATATAAAGACTTGAGGGAAATAACACAGGAGCATGAGTAGAAAGTCATAGAAAATTAGTGGCATAAACTGATTAAGTCTAAAAAAGATTTGAAAGTTGGGTTGTTTTTAAAATTTAGGTTAATAAATAAAACATTTCAGTTCAGATTTTCATGTACTTCATCAAGCTTTGCTCTCTCCAAAAATATTTCTAAAAATAGAAATTTCAGTGTCTCACTGAGTGGAAACAATGTGTTTTTCCAGTTTTCCATGCTGAATTGTTTAGGCAACTCCATAATTTCATGGTTCTAAAGAGTGCTTTCATTAATGAACATAGAGGAAAATGAAGACAAATGGGAAAATAGTTCTTATCAAGTAGTTAATTCAACTGCTATTTCTATAGATCCAAATTTCAAAGGTGTACAAATGATGCTTATGTTTAACCCACCTGTTACGTAATTTAACTAAATTTCCAATAAATACCATGGTGCTCCTGCTGCTAAGTCACTTCAGTCATGTCCGACTCTGTGCGACCCCATAGACGGCAGCCCATCAGACTCTCCCGTCCCTGGGACTCTCCAGGCAAGAACACTGGAGTGGGTTGCCATTTCCTTCTCCAATGCATGAAAGTAAAAAGTGAAAGTGAAGTCGCTCAGTCGTGTCCGACTCGCAGCGACCCCATGGACTGTAGCCCACCAGGCTCCTCTGTCCATGGGATTTTCCAGGCAAGAGTACTAGAGTGGGGTGCCATTGCCTTCTCCGAATAAATACCATAGTTTGTACTAAATGTTAGAAAAGCAAATTCAAATGTGGGATGGGGAAAGACTTTAATTTGGGGCGGAGTCAGGAATGAGGTTTTTGTAAATGGTAACCCTATTTGACACTTTTAGTCTCTTTGAATTTGTTTATATATCTATAAAATGAGCATAATATAACCCTTAGTGTTGTTAAGAAAGTTAACGTAGATAGTGTAGGCAGAATGCAGATGTATTGTTAGGAATCACTGATTGCTCTGAGAAAATATACTATGTATATGGACCAGAAGATAAATATGTATTATATACAGTGCAAACAAGTTATAGTAAATTACATACTAGAAGATAAAACAAGTGGTAGTATTATTTAGCCAACAAATGTTTATTGAGAGCAGTTACTTGAAAGATACGATCTGGATGCTAGAAACAGAGAAGTGAAAAAAAAAAAACTCTCATGTAGATTATATTCTAGCAGGAAAAGCTGTTTCTCAGTAAATACCTATGTAATATTTAGGTAGTGATAAATATGCAGAAAAATTATGCAAAATGAGAAAGGTAGAGACATATTACAGGATAGTTAGGTAATAAAGTGAAATTTGAGCAGATACTAAAGGAAGGGATCTATGAAGTGGCCAGCAGTAAAGAATCCACCTGCAATGTAGGAGACACAAATTTGGTGCCTGGGTTGAGAAGACCTCCTGGAGAAGGAAATGGCAACCCACTCCAGTATTCTTACCTGGAGAATTCCATGAACAGAGGCGTCTGATGGGCTATAGTCCATGGGGTCACAAAGAGTCAGACATGACTAAGCGACTAACTAATTAAAAGAAGTGAAAGGCAAACATGTGACTATGTGCGGGGAAAATGTTCTCAGGGAAAGGAACAGCAAGTGCCAAGGTTTGAGGCCTGAGTGTGCTCATTGTGCTTTTGGATTTCCAAGTAGGACACTGTGGCTGGAGCAGAATAATTGAGATGAGATGAGGTCAGAATGAGAAATTAGCAGCAGATGACATCATAAAGTTAGCAGGGTGTAAAATCATGGGAGCTTTTTATTTTTTTAACAAAATAAATCAGTGGAAAATGAGGTTGATTTAGCAACCATACAACCAAAGAAATTTCAGTAAGTTTATTTTTCTTCTACTTTTTTCTTGAATATAACTGCTTTTTTTACTTTCTCTATTTGGTACTATGGAGGACAGAAATTAGATGACACCACCCTTATGGCAAAATGAAGAGGAAATAAAAGCCTCTTGATGAAAGTGAAAGAGGAGAGTGAAAAAGTTGGCTTAAAGCTCAACATTCAGAAAACGAAGATCATGGCATCTGGTCCATCACTTCATGGCAAATAGATGGGGAAACAGTGGAAACAGTGTCAGGCTTTCTTTTGGGGGTCTCCAAAATCACTGCAGATGGTGACTGCAGCCATGAAATTAAAAGATGCTTACTCCTTGGAAGGAAAGTTAAGACCAACCTAGACAGCATATTGAAAAGCAGAGACATTACTTTGCCAACAAAGGTCTGTCTACTCAAGGCTATGGTTTTTCCAGTGGTCATGTGTGGATGTGACAGTTGGACTGTGAAGAAAGCTGAGTGCTGAAGAATTGATGCTTTTGAACTGTGGTGTTGGAGAAGACTCTTGAGAGTCCCTTGGACTGCAAGGAGATCCAACCAGTCCATCCTAAAGGAGATCAGTCCTGGGTGTTCTTTGGAAGGAATGATGCTAAAGCTGAAACCAGTACTTTGGCCACCTCATGCGAAGAGTTGACTCATTGGAAAAGACTCTGATGCTGGGAGGGATTGGAGTCAGGAGGAGAAGGGGATGACAGAGGATGAGATGGCTGGATGGCATCACCGACTCAATGGATGTGAGTCTGAGTGCACTCCGGGAGTTGGTGATGGACAGGGAGGCCTGGCGTGCTGCGATTCATGGGGTCGCAAAGAGTTGGACACGACTGAGCACCTGAACTGAACTGATGCATTATAATAAACCAAAATGATGTTATTATTCACCTCTCCTTTCCCCAGGCCTCTACCCTTACCATATTCCATTAAAGGAATAAAGAAAGAGAAAGCTTCCCAACTAAACTTTCAAAACTTCTGTCAAATTTATATCCTTAAATGATTTCACATAGGAAGGATATGTTTGGTTTTGACTTATTGGGATCTATATTACCCTTACAAAATGAATAATACTCCTAACTACAGAAGCTGAGATGATCAGAATTGCACTAGATGTCCTCAAACTTTTCTTTTTTAGTTCTAAAATCTTATAACTCTGTGTAATTAAATTAGAATGCTGCTGTTGCTGCTGCTAAGTCGCTTCAGTCGTGTCTGACTCTGTGCGACCCCATAATCAATAGCTAATGAATAAGCCACCAGTAATAGCTTCATTTTAATTTTCTTTGCATGACTTTTTCTTCCATTAGGTGTATATAATTCATGATTTTTGTCATTAAGTTGTGAGAAAAATGTAAATTCTATTTCTTTATAAATTATTTGTCCTTTTTGTATCCAGACAAATTTAAGTTATACAATGTATATATAATGTCAGGCACTATGTTGAATATTTATGTTGTTATTTAATTTGTACAACATCAGTATAAGTGTCACGATTCAATATTACCTACAAAGAAATTCAGCCTCAGAGAAACAAAGTATTTTCCCAGTATTGCATATATTCTTAAGCAAATAGTTACACGGATACATAAAATAATGCTTACATGTTTAGTTCAGTTCAGTCACTCAGTCATGTCCGACTCTTTGCAATCCCATAAATCACAGCATGCCAGGCCTCCTTGTCCATCACCAACTCCCGGAGTTCACTCAAACTCACGTCCATCGAGTCGGTGATGCCATCCAGCCATCTCACTCTCTGTCGTCCCCTTTTCCCCCTTCCCCCAATCCTTCCCAGCATCAGAGTCTTTTCCAATGAGTCAACTCTTCGCATGAGGTGGCCAAAGTACTGGAGTTTCAGCTTTAGCATCATTCCTTCCAAAGAAAACCCAGGGCTGATCTCCATTAGAATGGACTGGTTGGATCTCCTTGCAGTCCAAGGGACTCTCAAGAGTCTTCTCCAACACCACAGTTCAAAAACATCAATTCTTTGGTGCTCAGCTTTATTCACAGTCCAACTATCACATCCACACATGACCACTGGAAAAACCATAGCCTTGACTAGATGGACCTTTGTTGGCAAAGTAACGTCTCTGCTTTTCAATATGCTATCAAGGTTGGTCATAACCTACATGAGCTATTATTGCCACCAACTTTAGGGAAAACATGTTAGAGAAAATAAATGATTACACATATTGAAAATACGTATCATGAGCTGTCACTGAGGATTTCCTGTTTATTTATGGGGTGTATTATAAATTGACCTTCATCATAAGAAACTTAACCAGCTCAATGCCACCATCCTTTTAAATGGAGAGTATCATCTTTGATGTTTGTATAATAATTTTTATTTTGGAATCTGTCTTGCCTGAGTAGAAGGAATTATCAGATGAAAAACTTGCTTCCAGACATTTTTGCCCTATATAGAAGTAGTAAAGGGAGGTGTCAAGTTGACAGCAGTCTGAAGGAGGGAAAACAATATAGTCATCAATATGTAACATGACTAGAAAACTCCTTGAAGAATTTGATGTGTGGACAGTGCTTTGAGGCTCTTTAAGGGACTGTCACTTGGATTATTGGCAAGAGTTCAAATCTGAGGAGAGTCAGCAGTCCTAAGACTATGCCCACAAGGTCCCAGAAACAGACCAATATTCTAATACTGCCTTAAGGGAAGTCATTTCCATCACTTTTATTGATTTTGCAACACCAAGACTCGTAAGAAGTCCACACATTCTACATCTGTTAGATGAAGACAAGGAAGCTATGCTGGCTAAATTCCATTAGAAGGTCTCTTGGCTATTAAGCTAGACTTGAAGACTGCTTGATTCAAATGCCTTCATACAGGAAATTAGAAATCAATTACTGTACTGAAGACCATTTATAACAAAGAAATCATTACACTTCTGAATTTTTAATATTTGCTTTAACTTTTAAATTTATTTTATATTCCTTGAGTTTGCCTTGTTATTCTTTTTTAAAATTCTTGAGCTGAATGATGTGTTTATATCTTGTTTAATAAGAGTTCTAAGACTAAGATAATTTCTCTAAGAAATGCTTTTTTCCATAATTTTTTAACATCTTTATTTTAGAAGTAAATTAGTGTAATAAACTCCCATTTACTCAGGTCCAAATATATCAACTGATGGCCCGTCTTCTTTCACTTTCTTTTACTGCGGGATTATTTTAAAAGAAATCTTAGACCTTGTATCATTTTATCTATCAGGATCTTGAAATGTCTATTAAATATCTTATGCTCTACAAGTCTCTCTCTTTCTCTTTCCATCTCTTTCCATCTTTTTACTGAAGAAATATGACTTTTTTTTCTATTATTCTATAGAAGTTTCCCAAGAGTTGATTTTGATGATTATTTTCTTTATTATCATGTATCATATTTTTTTCTGTCCCTTGTTTCCCCTTTAAATTGGTCTTTATCAGAGCAGATTTGATTTCAATCAAAGGTGGAATTATGTACTTCTATCAAGAAATACATTATGTTGAATGTCTTTTTTGTCATATTACAGTCTTTGTTGATTATTGCCTGGAGTATTTGTATTAGTTCTGCCCTAGGGGGTTGCAGAGTAGTATTTTCACTTTTATCATTCTTTTTTTCATTTATTAACTCTAAAATTTCCATAAGAGGATACATTCACTCATCAATTATTTGTTTTTTTCTGGTGTGTAGTTCCTATGTGAAGGACAAGATAAATAATGGATTCCTTTCTTTTTCACATTTTTCAAAATATTGAGTTGATTTCCTATCACCTTCATAGATATCCAAGGATTTAAAAAAATTGCTTGGGCGAAGTGAAAGGAACAACAGATTTAAACATACTTGATGTGTTTCAATCCAAGGAAGATTTTTTTTTTTTCCAAGATATTCACTTTCTCCAGTGGAAATCTTTCCATGTTTATTCTGGAGTCATTTTGACATGAACTCAGTATACCGTGAAAACTTTATTTCTGTTATGTAAAATACTCTGGACTAATTATGTACATTTGTACATTTCTTAATCCAGAAATGAAAACAGCTTTCTTCAATGAGTTCTGGTTCCTTTTGGTAGAAAACAACATCCAGAGACCACAGTCACAGTGCTGAGGTCACATCTCATAAACTTTAATAGAAACTTCTTGTCATTATTTTCTAAATAACAATAATTACAACTTTAATTTTTTCTTTGACCTAAGAGACACATTTTAAAATTTTCTAAGTAGTCAACTGTTTTCCCTAATTATCCACCTGGAAAAGGTTAGTTTTCATTCTAATCCCAAAGAAAGGCAACGCCAAAGAATGCTCAAACTACCGTACAATTGCACTCATCACACATGCTAGTAGAGTAATACTCAAAATTCTCCAAGCCAGGCTTCAGCAATACGTGAACCGTGAACTTCCAGATATTCAAGCTGGTTCTATAAATGGCAGAGGAACCAGAGATCAAATTGCCAACATCTGCTGGATCATCAAAAAAGCAAGAGAGTTCCAGAAAAACACCTATTTCTGCTTTGTTGACAATGCCAAGGCCTTTGACTGTGTGGATCACAATACACTGTGGAAAATTCTTCAAGAGATGGGAATACCAGACCACCTGACTTACCTCTTGAGAAACCTATATGCAGGTCAGAAAGCAACAGTTAGAACTGGCCATGGAACAACAGACTGGTTCCAAAGAGGAAAAGGAATACGTCAAGGCTGTATATTGTCACCCTGCTTATTTAACTTCTATGCAGAGTACATCATGAGAAACGCTGGGCTGGAAGAAGCACAAGTTGGAATTAAGATTGCCAGGAGAAATATCAATATCCTCAGATATGCATATGATACCACCCTTATGGCAGAAAATGAAGAGGAACTAAAAAGCCTCTTGATGAAAGTGAAAGAAGAGAGTGAAAAAGTTGGCTTAAAGCTCAACATTCAGAAAACTAAGACCATGACATCCAGCCCCATCACTTCATGGGAAATAGATGGGGAAACAGTGGAAACAGTGGCAGACTTTATTTTTCTGGGCTCCAAAATCACTGCAGATGGTGATTGCAGCCGTGAAATTAAAAGATGCTTACTCCTTGGAAGAAAATTTATGACCAACCTAGACAGTATATTGAAAAGCAGAGACATTACTTTGCCAACAAAAGTCCATCTAGTCAGGGCTATGGTTTTTCCTATGGTTATGTATGGATGTGAGAGTTGGACTGTGAAGAAAGCTGAGCACCAAAGAATTGATGCTTTTCAACTGTGGTGTTGCAGAAGACTCTTGAGAGTCCCTTGGACTGCAAGGAGATCCAACCAGTCCATCCTGAAGGAGATCAGTCCTGAGTGTTCATTGGAAGGACTGATGTTGAAGCTGAAGCTCCAATACTTTGGCCATGTGATGCAAAGAGGTGACTCATCTGAAAAGACCCTGATGCTGGGAAAGATTGAAGGCAGGAGGAGAAGGGGACAACAGAGGATGAGATGGTTGGATGGCATCACTGACTCAATGGACATGAGTTTGGGTCAACTCTGGAGGTTGGTGATCGACAGGGAGGCCTGGAGTGCTGTGATCCATGGAGTCTCAAAGAGTGAGACAGGACTGAGCAACTGAACTGAACTGAACTGAACCCTTTTGTTATTCTTTTCTTTATCAAATAAAATCATGCACACAAATTTTGCTTTTTGTAGTTAATGAGTTTTTGGTGGCTTAACATAAAATTGGAAAATAGCTCCTGAGCTTCTGCAGAGTAAGTATCATATCTGTTGTATGATGCTTAAGTTTCCTAAACAAATTTATATCTGTATCACTTAGACCCTGATCCTGATATTTTGCAATTTGTCTACCCAGGTAAGCTGTCTATTAAATAAGAATCTAAGATAAAAGTTTAAACAAGTTAGAAGTAAGTTTATTTTTCTCTTTTCTAATAGTCCTAACAGAAACAATCAAGGGAAACTTGCAAGTCCTTTCAACCTGCTTTTCTGCTATTTCTAGGAGGTTCGTTTTCATCCACATGTTAAATGGCTCACCACAATGTTCACATCTCAGCCAGCTGGAAGGAGAAAGGGGTCATAGGGACAAATATACCTCTTCTTCCTAAGAACGGGACCTAGCAGTTACACACACAAATTCTGCTCACATCCTTTGGACCAGAACGTGATATATAGTCACACTGAGATGCAAGAGAGGCTGAGAAAGAGAATGCTTATTTTAGGTAGCACTGTTAAAATACGCTTATTACAAAACAAGATGAGAAGTCATATTGGGTCAGGAGTGTCAATTAGCAGTTGTAGTATATAGCCTGAAGGATGCTTCATCCTTGAAATCACAATTTCCCCAATATTTGTTTACGTTTGGTCTCTTTCATTAATCTTGGCTTTTGAAGTCTAATGTTTTCCTTTGATCTAGGTATAGGCTTTATTTCTAATTAGGTAAATTTCTTCATTATGTCTGGAATTTTCTGTTCTTTATGTACGGTTATTTTCTTCAAGCCCACTCATTTCTTTAGGACATGTTTAATTTGGATTTGTTTTTGCTATTTAGTTGCTAAGTCATGTCCAACTCTTTGGGACCCAATAGACTGTAGCCTGCCAGGCTCCTCTGTCTATGGGATTTCCCAGGCAAGAATATCAGGATGGGTTACTATTTTACCATTTCTTCTCCAGGGGATCTTCCCGACCCAGGGATGGAACCTGTGTCCCCTGCATTGACAGGCAGATTCTTCACCGTGAGCCACCAGGGAAGCCCTTAGTTTGTATTACAAGCACATAAGTACATAATTACAAAGCACATATTTCCTACTAGTGGAAGGATTTGAGCTGGATGAATACCTTGTCTGGAAAGGGAATCTCTAATTTTTGGTAGAAATTTAGACTGATGAACTCTAAGATTTTTCTCAACTCTAGGAATCGCTGATACTATAAGATGTTTGCCTTATTTTCTCTTGTATGCACCTTTTATGGATTTTATGGACTTTGTGAAATCTACAAGGTATTCTCAAGGATGTTAAAGTCACAATAACCAGAGTAAGATACAGGTATGTTATTTGTAGGGAAATATTTGCCTACATGGATCTCACCATTGTTATGCCCAGAGTCCAAGTCCCCAAAACTGAGAGAATAAGACGTCCACAGCAATGCAAAAGCATAAAGGGGTTTATTACTAGCTCGAGCCAGGGCCCAGGTTTCATCCAGCACAGCGGAATCCGACAGGGCCCCGAGTTCTGAATCACATATACTTTTATACACAGTTCTTTGTGTCTGTAACAGCATAGCTGATTGGTTAAAACGTAGGCGTGCGCGGGACTTTTAAACCTTGCATCCCTATCTGGATTGGCTCGGGTCTGGCGCGGGTGGGGGCTACAGGGATTTTTTTGATTGGTCTAGCTACACTGCCTGCGGGAGTTCCCAGAGCCTCAGCTTTCCTGAGGCCTAGCCTGCCCCTTAGAGCCTGTCCTGGCTTCAGTTTGGTCCTAACAACCATCTTGAATGAATTGTTTTCTTACTGAAGTTCGTATGAATCTCCTGAATCTTCATAAGCAGAGTCTCCTAGAGTCACTGTTTTTTCTCTTTCCCAAGGTGACATCTCAAGAATACACGACTGGGTGTCCTTTATTGCCAAGAAGTTTCAATAAGCTACTTATTCATACTTGGTTGTGCACTTATCATGTGCCAGACTCTGCTGTGAAACAAAGATGAAAAAGACTTGATGTGCCCTCATGAATCTTATAGTCTGAATATGATGATATGGGCATATGATTGGAAAATTTCTCTACAAAAATATATTAACTCTTAGAACATATATAATGCAAACATCTGTGGACAGTAGAAAAAGGTTGGTTCTCATAAGATTTTTAGTTAACTATCAATGAAGTAAAAAGTCCTGTTTACATAGACCAGTGTTCATATTTGTTCAAACTATTGAAAAAAGTGGAAAGTCCTAAGGTATCTTGAACTACTGATTAGAATAACTGAACAACTAATAAATCAGTCTAGAAATTTTGGGTGGAAATAGAATAATTTTCTAAAGTTCCTTTACACAGGTATAGAATTATAGAATTCTACAGAAGTCCAATAGCTAACATCTAGCTAACGCATCACTGTATCAACAGATTTTTCCCATTAATGTTTCAGGGAAAAAATTATCTAGCAGTACCAAAGCACTTTCATAAAATCAGAGCCCAGTTTTGAAGACTGAGTGAAAGTATTAGTTTTATTAACCATGTGTTTTATTTTTATAATACTTAAGTGGTGATTTAGCATACCTCTTTGTAAAAGTTAGTTCAAAAGAAATTTATTGAAACAAAAATGTGCTAAGTTTTAAAGAAATACTTAGTAAAATACCCACAGTTCATGCCCAATGGGCACACAACCTAATTAGACTGATTGGCCTAATGCCATCCCAGGAACTCACCCTACATTAACCACTCAGTTAAACACATTTTAAAACTGGGCCAACAATGTTAAAACCTCATGGGGTTCATTATGCCTTAGTACAAACTGGGCACCTCTAAAATTGCAAATGACTTTAGGAAATAAAAGAACACTGGCAACAACTTTTGTTATAATGCTGACCCAGGCACCCTTTCACCATGTCTCTGTTATGCTTGTTTGTATCACCCTTCCCACCAGCTTTGATCAAATACTTTTGTAGCTACTTGTTGATGGTAATTCTGTTTTATGAGCTGTGACTGAAAATTGTCTTATCCTACATACTTCACTAAGCTAGGTCCATTTTCAAAGGGAAACACACCAAGGACTATCAAAAATATTTTTGACACAAGCTGGGAACATAATATTTGTATCATACCTGTTATGTGTCTGTCATACCAAACAGGAAACATTAATAACAAGATGGAGAAATGTATCAGCTGACACTGAAATCTGGATCGAGAACTGTCTACATTAGTCTACCTTAAAGACAACATAGCTGCAGAGAGCATCCCTCCTTCTCTCCTTTTGGAGGTTTTAGACAAAATGAGAATCTTAGACAAAACTCCTAAGGCACTGTTAATGCTTATGTGTCATGAAGAAGACCTGAAAGGTACCACATGTCCTAAGTTGATGAGTGAAGTTGATGTGGGGATGAAGTATTTGCGGATCCAGCTATGGTACCTGCCAGAGGTTATACAGTGGTCTGGCAAGGGTTGAATGTACTACAGCCAAATACAACTAAGTACACAACCCTGCAACCACACGTAGGATCTCTTACTTGTAAGTGAAGGGATGGTTGAGTCAGGAAGGCAGGATCTCTGGGTCCTGATCAAACGAAAGAGGATGCAATAAATTCCCCAATCACAAGCATTAGCACAGTACACCAGCAGGGCATACAGAGACCTGTGTGCAGGCCTGTCCCTCCCATCCTCTCATCACCATGGGTTATGTAGCCTTTTATATCTCTTGAGAACATCTTGGAAATATCAGAGAAAGGACAGAGAATCTGGAAGATGGAGAATTTGCTTGAATAAGACGGTTATGTAAAGGAAAAGTTTAAGTTATTTGATCAATATAAGTTACGGGATTAAACTAAATTCTATTTTCCATGTTCCTTAGGATTGTTGGAGAATTGTAGGAAGGTGATTTTAAAGAAATAATACATTAGTTATAGGACATTAGGCAGATGTGGGTGTAAACTGAGGACTCATTTGCAAATATCTATACTGAGTGAACAATTAAGTAGTTGTGTATTTGTTATCAGTTGCCTTGGTGAGGGTTGGCCATGTTAGGACAGGCAGGAGGCCTTGTTTGGGACTGGCCCTGTGCAGTCTGTGTGTGCCCTGTGGCTTTGGTAGGGGCGCTGAATCTGAAGGGAGCATGGGCTGCCTCTTCTGCGATGCCCTAGTGGTGCTGCCTTGGTGGGAGGGAAGCCTGGGAGTTGGAAGGGCTAGAGTCAAAGCCCTGTGCAAGCTGGGGTTTCTCCTGGGAGAAATGGCTGTTGTCCTGCTATCAGGGAGTGGGGCTGGGGCCTCAGGGGCTAGAGCAGGAGCCCTGAAGGAGTCGAGCTTCTCCTCCTAGCCATGGCAGTCTCTGCTCTGATTGGGGACAGGTGTGGGGCCCAACGCCCTGGAGCTGCTCTTCTGAGCTCTCTTTGCTTTTCCATGGTGCAGACGATTGTGGTCTCCGCCTTAGCAGGGAGAAGTGCAGGAGCAGGGTGAACTGCAGCAAGAGGCTGATGTGGGTTGTGGTGCCCTGGGGCACTTTTGGCAGGTGGCCAGAGCATCAGGCAGTTTTTGATCTGCTGCCTCTGCCTTGGTCCTGAGAAAAAGCTAGCCTGTGCATGTGCTTTTTAAGAGTGGAGTCTCACTTTCTTACAATCCTCAGGGAAGCCCACTAGTTTTCCAACACATCAAAGGGACTCATCTTCCCAGTGCTGGACTCTACTGGGGTCTAAACTCTCACTTCTTAGGGAGGGTCCCCAAGCCTGTGATATCCCCTTTCTCTTCTGGATCACCCCTTAAGGGTGTGGGTCCCAACTAGATCAATTATCCTTCCTGCATGCATGCTAAGTAGCTTTAGTCATGTCTACCTCTTTGTGGCCTTATAGACTGTAGCCTGCCAGGCTCCTCTGTCCATGGGATTCTCTAGGCAAGGTTACTAGAATGGGTTGCCATGCACTCCTCCAGGGGATATTCCTGACCCAGGGATCGAACCCATATCTCTAAAGTCTCCTGCATTGACAAGCAGATTCTTTACCACTAGTGCCACCTGGGAAGCACCCTCCTTTCCTGTCAGATTCCATATGGTTCTTTCCTCATAGCCTTAGTTGAAGAAGAGCTAGGTTGTTCTGCTAGTCTTCAGATAATTCTTATTAAGAGTTGCCATGTATGTAATTGAAACTTTGATGTGCTTGTGGGTTCCCTCAGTTGAGCTCAGTGCTTCCTACTCTACCATCTTGATCCCCCTCTATCAATGATATATTATTAAGGGAAAAATAAATTCTTACAAATAAGTGGGCACTTGTACAGTGGATGCCCCATGTATAATTTTAAGGTATGTGTGTTCATATGAACAGGAAAATCCCTGGGAGGTTACCACGACAATGTTAACAGTAATGTCTCTTGGAAGTAGAATAACCAATGATTTCCATTTTCTTTTCTCTGTTTAAGTATTGTTTGAAATATTTGCAATGGCATGCTTTATATTTATAATTTTAAAAAGTCAAGATATTTTTCGGAAAAATATCCAAAAGTTTATATACAGTATAATGCTGTGAAAAAATGATCAAGCACCATTATTATAAAATAGAGAAGGGGCATAATCACCACAAGCTAAATCCTAAGCAGTGTACTCTGCTTCCATGCTGTAAGATAGAGAGAAATATGATGTAAGTGAATCAACAAATTTTCCTTCCACTGTGGCTGTGAGGAGTCACGTCCTTGGCTGAGTGTCCTGAATTTGCACATTATAAGAGAACAGAATTATTCTGTCTTTCCTTCACCGTATAGAAAGAAGGAGTTTTCGTAACACTCTTGAGAGTGGAGAAGCACTTACTGATTTTATTAATGAGGGTAACTTATAGGAAATCATTTAGTCTCCACAACAAATCAGAGACTTTTAGATCCTTGACCCCAAGAAAACACTACCTTTCTCCAGAACCCCTCAGTTGCTCTTCTTTATTGGAGGATAAGTGATTTAACTGGCTAATGAAATGAGGAATGTGAGCATAATTTTTAGGGCTAGAGGTGTTCTATTCAAAGGTAGATAATGAGTAATTTGGGGCTTCCCAAGCATCTGGGAGGATAAAGAATCCGCCTGCCAATTCAGGAAACCGGGGTGGGGGTTAATCCCTGGGTTTGGAAGATCCCCTGGAGAAGGAAATAGTAATCCATTCTAATATTCTTGCCTGCAAAATAGCATGGACAGAAGAGCCTGATGGGTCTCAAAGAGTAGGACATGACTCAGTGACTAAACAACAGCAGCAAACCACAAAGGGCACAAATACTGGGAAAATCAATAGCAGCTTTCAGTCAATAACATATTGAAGGAAAATCTCAGCTGAGGCAAATATGAAGATTCAGAAAGGATCCCCTTAAGATACAGTATTCTTAGGCCCAAGGAATTCCAGAAGAGGCAATAGCAAACGGGCAACCCACTCCAGTGTTCTTGCCTGGAGAATCCCAGGGACGGCGGAGCCTGGTGGGCTGCCGTCTATGAGGTCGCACAGAGTGGGACATGACTAAAGTGACTTATCAGTAGCAAAGATGCCTTGAGATGTTTCTGAAGCTGAAGAAATCCAGAAAAAGTGTAGAGGACTGACACTGTGGAGAATGTGATGCAGTGAACCTTGGCGTTCTGACTCTTTTAAAATGTTGGGCATCCAGATCTAAGGGGGTGAGGAGTTTGCATCCCCAGGCATCGTGCTTTCTCCTCGGCATCCACATGCCAGAATCATGCTGGAAGAGGATGGCTCCAAAGAGATATGGGAGTGAAAAGATGTGAAATGAACATAAAGTGAAAGACAAGAGCTTCAGATAAGGCCTGGAGGCTGAAGAGACCATCACAGCAAATCTGCAATATTTGTAATGTAGAAATATGTCAAACACAAGAAACAATGTCATAATCAATCTCTTAATGGAAGCATTCTCATAACTGAACTTATATTCATGGTTGAAGGACTCAAAATAAACTCTCCTAGCCTATCAGGCATTCTGGCAAGACAAATCAGATCTACTGTATTTTTCTGCTATGGTTCAGTGCTGATGATGGCCCTGTGACATTATACTATGTATGGGGACAACTGATGAGGGAGGATTGGAATTACCTTATCTCTTCCAAACTTTATGAGTGAAAGTTGCAGCTGAGATCATCTTACGTGTCCTATTGACCCTGGATTTTTTGCCTGATAATATTATATATGAGTGTGACTTAAAATTGGAGTCATTAAATTTCAAAGGTGTTGGAGAGGCTATACCTATTCCCATAGAAAAAGGCCAACTTGCTCCTAAAAGAACTCCGATTGCATGTGACTGAGATGATTCTTGTTGAAAAGAGAAAGAAAAGTGTATTGAATAAGCAAAAGTTTGGATTTTTGATTTCCTGGAAGTTTCATTAACTTGAATCAGATTTTGCTTTTGCTTTTATATGGAGTTTTTGCATAGCTTCTAATAAGAAGCATTTGACAATGTAGCGGGGCATAATTTGAGGTTAGAAATTGAACAGAGAAAGAGTTTTGGGCCATGAACACATTGTACTCTGTGAGTTACATCAATTCACTGCTTATTCTAAGTTCTGTCTGAACTATCTGAATGCAAAAACTGAACTGTTGACCCAGAAGGAGGCCCAGGGGGCAATGGTGGGTCATGGTGCATCTCTGATACCCTTCTAATTCCTCCTCTGAAGAGGTATTGTTGCAGGAAAGAGCCAAAACAGGTTAAAACTGTTTTTTTTTACTTTAACCTTTGCTTCCTGATTGCTTTTGTTTACTAAAAGGATATTGTTTATATATAATGGCCTGCCTTGGGGAACCCTGCCCATCTGCTTGAATGTTAAACCATAATGCATCTGTTCAGGACCTCTTCCACCTGTGGGTGGCTACAGGAATGAAAAACTGAAAACGCCCCCTCCCCTAGACTTGCCATTCCAGGTATTTGCAAGATTAATGGCCTTTTTATTTTTCTTCACTGGCCACCCCCCCACCGCCACCCCACACTTTTCTAGTCTATTAAAGAATCTGACATCCAGACTGTGATAAGATGGTTATTTTGAGACATTAGTTTGCCATCTTCTTGGTCCCCTGGCTTTCCAAATAAAGTCATATTCCTTACCTCAACACTTCATTTCCTGTCATGTAGTGAGCAGAGTGAGCTTGGACTCAGTTTAGCCACTACCTTGGATGACCATAGGCTTGGTTACTAAAAATAAACAATTACATAAGAACAAAATTTGAGAATATCAGGGAAGAAAACTCATTCCCTGACTTCCTTCTCTCTATTTCCATGCAGCAAAGACAGTATGTAACATATTCCACACACAGGAGCAGAGATAAAACATCTGATTGGTGAGATCTAGAGTTGCTTAATGTCTATGAGCTGCATTTACTGCAAGGCAGTGTTACTCTTTTGAAATGCTCCCACATTGTTAAATAATCCCCACCCCCCAATTCCAGTCACCCACCAACCCACATGTGCTGAGGGCCAAGCCACTCTTGCATTCCCACCCTGTGGCCACCAAACTGAAACATGCCTTGGTGAGCCCAGCTTGGCCTCTGTTCTCCCTAACTTAGCATCTCTGCCTGTGAATCAGGCAATACTTCCCTGGGACTGTGGAGACTCCACTCAGGAGGGGCTACCAGAAGGACCATTCTGGCCTCAGATCCAGACTGGGTTCTCAATCCCACTTTATCAGTAAAATTGGTACTTAATTGTATCCCTAATTTAACCCCTTCATTCTTTTTATCAATTAGCTAGAAACAGGAGAAAAGGACGGTGAGTAATTAATAACCAACAAATTTTACAACAAAAATGTCCATTTTTATTGATATGTGAAGTCGCTTTAGTCATGTCCGACTCTGTGCAACCCCATAGATGGCAGCTCACCAGGCTCCCCCGTCACTGGGATTTTCCAAGCAAGAACACTGGAGTGGGTTGCCATTTTCTCCTCCAATGCATGAAAGTGAAAAATGAAAGTGAAGTCGCTCAGTCGTGTCCAACTCTTAGCAACCCCATGGACTGCAGCCTACCAGGCTCCTCCTTCCATGGGGTTTTGCAGCAAGAGTACTGGAGTGGGATGCCATTGCCTTCTCCTTTATTGATATAGTACATCATAATTCTAAGAACAATTTTCAAAACATAATCAAAGAGAGAGAGGGAGCTAAGAAAGAATAAAGAAACTAAGATTAAGACAAGACAAAGAACTAAAAATGGCAAAAATTTTATAAGCCCAACTACATGCACAAACAATTTTTTCCATTTCTGGCTTCAAAGGGAAGAAATAAAGGCAGTCACGAATATATTTAAAATGTATAAATGGCTACCTATATAGATGGAAGATTGGATTTTTTTAGGGAAAAAATTCTCAATTTTAGAGTAAATTAAAAATTTTATCCTATTTTAGATTATTAAATTATTCTTGCTCTGGCCTTGACATACTCAATATAGGAAAATCCAATATAGCAAAATTTCCTCTCCTAGCATTGCACCACCTCCTTCCTACTTCCAGCTCCACACAGCTGGCCACAAATTAGTCAGAGTTTCCCTAGGAAATGTCTTAAATTGTCAGGAAGAAGACCTAACTTATAGCATCCATGCTGCTTCATTGGTACCATATGTTCTATATGATGCTTCACTAGCATGAAAATCTCTGTTCTCGAGAATTCAGACACTGCTGACTACCACTACACAGCTACAATGGTTGTGAGAGTCTTTCTTGCTGCTTTCCTGGGTACCCAAGACCTCTGAATGTCTACTCTGAACCCTTAGTTACAACGAAAGTCTACATGGTCTATGAAATGATGTGGAAGCAATCTTATTTCCCTTTGAATATTTTTAAACAAATTTTTACTACAATGGTGGAATTTAGTGTTGTCTGTGTCACAAAGTCTTACAGCATTTTGCAAAAGAAGTCTTTCTGTTTTAATTTATAGGTCCTTGAAGCTGAGCCTAGAATGAAATCATGCATCAATCAAGACATACTGAGTTCCCCCTCCTCTGATGACTTTGTTATTGGATCCCAGCCATTTGCCTGGTTTCTTCTTCTTTGGAATCAGTTTTCTTTATAGTTTTTAACCACAATTAGACTTCTTTGGAGCCAATGCATCAATTCATCAGGCATGATAGGATATTCTTGAAGTTCAGCAATGAACCCAGTTATGTCTTTTTTCCAGAAAGTTTCTATGTCACTGGAAGATCTATTCTATAACTTATCTAACTATGCAAAAATCCCACCATTAGATTGTGCAAAGGTAGTAGCTTAATGTGAGATTTCTGCTACATGGTTTATAATTCTGTAGAAACAGAACATAAAATCATGTGGCTTAAAGAGAATTAGGAGACAGCACCTCAATAACTCATTCACTGCTAGCAGTATCACATAAAACATGTTTTTATAAACACATACATAAGAATTAAATTGATTTACTAGGAAATTCTTATTGCTCTTTATTTGCTGAGTCAATGGCTATTTCCACAAGTATAGTTGCAGGTAAAATCTCATAACTTACAGCTGAAATAATTAGCCTTTTGACATAGTGCCATGATTAGCAAAGTCTCAGAAACATTAGTCACTTTGATTGGCCACACTATATAAGGACTAATTCAGTTCTTAAGTTACTTTAGGAAAAGATTGGTCATAATTCTACCATATTTATGAAAACCGTCTTGAGTTTCTTTGGCTGTTGAAGGCTTCTTTCTTTTAAACCATTTAATAATTGTCATAGACTTGGATGGTATTATGCTTAGTGAAATAAGTCAGATAGATAAAGACAAGTACTGTAGATTATAATTTATATGTGATATCTAAAAAGTAAATCAAACTAATGATGATAGCAAAACAAAAAATAGACACAGATATATAGGAAAAAATCTAGTGGCTACCAGTGGGAGAGAGAAAAGAGTGGGGGCTATTAAGAGGTAGAATATTAAGAGATACAAACTGCTATGTTTAAAATAAATAAGCTACAGGTATATATCATAAAGCACAGGGAATACAGCCAATGGAGTATAATCTTTAAAAAATGTGAATCACTACGTAATACACCTAAGACCTAAGAGACACAGGTTAGATCCCTGGGTCAGGAAGATCCCCTGGAGGAGGAAATGGCAACCCACTCCAGTATTCTTGCCTGGAGAATCCCATAGACAGAGGAGCCTGGCGGGCTACAGTCCATGGGGGCGCAAAGAATCAGACACAACTGAAGTGATTTAGCACACATGTAGGACACGTGCACACCTAAACCATATATTATTGTAAATGAACCATACTTCCATAAAAAAACTATTAAAAACTCTAAAAAGTAGCTCCTAGGAAAAAAAATCATGTCTTTCTATGATTTTTTTTTTTCTTTTTTCCTATTTGGAACCAGTCTATTGTTCCATGTCCAGTTCTAACTGTTGCTTCCTGATCTACATACAGATTTCTCAAGAGGCGGGACAGGTGGTCTGGTATTTCCATTTCTTTCAGAATTTTCCACAGTTTGTTGTGATCCACACAGTCAAAGGCTTTGGCATAGTCAATAAAGCAGAAATAGATGTTTTTCTGGAACTCTCTTGCTTTTTCCATGATCCAGCGGATGTTGACAATTTGATCTCTGGTTCCTCTGTCTTTTCTAAAACCAGCTGAACATCTGGAAGTTCGCGGTTCACGTATTGCTGAAGCCTGGCTTGGAGAATTTTGAGCATTACTTTACTAGCATGTGTGATGAGTGCAATTTTGCAGTAGTTTGAGCATTCTTTGGCATTGCCTTTCTTTGGGACTGGAGTGAAAACTGACCTTTTTCAGTCGTGGCGCCACGGTTGAATTTTCCAAATTTGCTGGCATATTGAGTGCAGCACTTTCACAGCATCATCTTTCAGGATTTGAAGTAGCTCAACTGGAATTCCATCACCACCACTAGCATTGTTCACAGTGATGCTTCTGAAGTCCTACTTGACTTTACATTCCAGGATATCTGGATCTAGGTGAGTGATCAAATCATCGTGATTATCTGGGTTGTGAAGATCTTTTTTGTACAGTTCTTCTGTGTATTCTTGCCACCTCTTTTCAAACATGAGTTTGAGTGGGTTTTGGGAGTTGGTGACGGATAGGGAGTCCTGGCGTGCTGCAGTTCGTGGGGTCGCAAAGAGCTGGACACGACTGAACTGAACTGAACTGTTTTTTCTAGTTAAAATGACTTTTAAAATTTCTGAGGGACTTCCTTGGTGGTACATTGGATAAGAATCTGCCTACCAATGCAGGAGACATGGGTTTGATCCCTAGTCTGGGAAGATTCCACATGACATGGAGCAACTAAAGCCGTGTGCCACAACTACTGAGCCTGTGCTCCACAACAAGAGAAGCCACCACAATGAGAAACCCATGCATTTCAGTGAAAAGTAGCCCCTGCTTGCCACAACTAAAGGAAGTCAGTGCAACCAAAAATAAGTAAATACATTTTTAATATTTCTGGGGGAATTAACTTCATATGTAAATTATAACTTCCTATGAAAGTGAAATAAATACCTAAGAGCTACCTTGGGATTTTAAATTAGGTGAAAATGGATGGCAAGAGGGTTTACCAACAACAGTGAGGCAGGAACAAGTAGAGTTTGGTCCAAGGGAAAAAAAGGGTCACAAAAAGATTGGTGGATGAAAGTTACTCAAATAAAAAATAACATTTGAAGATATAAGGGACTTTGAAACAATACATTAATGAAATTTCTCACAGAAATCTACTGCATGATTATAGTCCGTGGTCTATGTTAGACAATGGTCTATATAAGACAACGTGGATTATTAAAATTAAATATTTTTGCATTTGTATTTTGTATCTGAAATCTTGTCAATTTATGTTTCATACTTATTGCCTATCTTCACTGATAAAGTATAGAGTACATAAAAGCTGAGATTCTCTTTTCATCTCGTCTACTGCTTTACCCCCAGCTCCAAACACAGTGCATGGCACAGAGAAAGTGCTCAGTACCATTGCTGAATAAACTGAAAGTCTTGAGGGGCTTCACAGAGATGAACTAAAGGAGCGAGGCTCTCAGAGGTTGTCAGCTGCAGTTAGAGCAGAAAGACCCAGAGGAGACACAGAGCAATAGCATTTGTCAGGCTCAAGGAAGGATGGGACTGAGTGACTTGATTGCTACCTTCCTATCTTGATATACTTGGAAGATACACACCTTACATGGCAGAAAGGAGGGACCATGAAATACTCAGAATACCTAGTTTTTGTGTGTATAGCTATCTTCAATTGGATCATAATGTGAAAGCAAGATTCCACCTTTTATTTATTCAAAAATATGTATCAAGCACATACTATGTGCTAACGATACTGCTACATGTACTGCTGCTGCTAAGTCGCTTCAGTCGTGTCCAACTCTGTGCGACCCCATAGATGGCAGCCCACCAGGCTCCCCCATCCCTGGGATTCTCCAGGCAACAACACTGGAGTGGGTTGCCATTTCCTTCTCCAATGCATGAAAGTGAAAAGTGAAAGTGAAGTCGCTCAGTCGTGTCCGACTCTACGAGACCCCAAGGACTGCAGCCCACCAGGCTCCTCCGTCCATGGGGTTTTGCAGGCAAGAGTACTGGAGTGGGGTGCCATTGCCTTCTCTGGCTACATGTACATAGAGGTTTAAATAATGGAGAAATAACCTCTGTTCTTACAGTCCTTATCTCTTCATTGAATAAATAGATATTAAATAAACATAAACCAAATTTATAATTCCTGAAACTGGAAATAGCCTAGATGTCCTTCAGTGGGTGACTGGCTAAAGAAACTATAGTAAGTCCACATCATGGAATACTAGCTGGTGACATAAAGGAAGGCACTACTGATATGTGCAAAAACCTGGATGACTCTCCAGGGAATTGTACTGGGTGAAAATAACCAATATTAATTAGTTGCATGCTATATGATCTCATGTCTATGACATTCTTTAAATGAAACATTATAGAATTGAAGAACAGATTAGTGGTTGCCACCTGTCAAAAACAGTGCTGGGGAAATGGAGGTGACTGCAATATAAAAGGCAGCTCAGTGGATCCTGGTACTGATGGAACTATTGTATATCTTGACTATATTGATAATAAAATTGTGGTTGTAATGTTGTAGTGGAGTTTTCAAAGATGTCACATTTGGAAGAAACTAAGAAAATGGTACTAGACGTCTCTCTACTGTTTCTCACAATTGCATATAAATCTACAATTATATAAGATAAAAAAGATTCCTTTCTTTAAAGTAGGACTGAATTAAAAAAAAAAAAAAAAGCTCTCCTACAGAATATTCCAGAGTCCCAGAGTCAAAAAGAGCTATCTACTCAAGGTGTAACACTGGTTCTTGAATACATAGCAGGGAAAGAATAGGTGGGAACCAGTAACATTTAGGGGGAAGAAGATTGCACATAGTATGGATAAAGAAATTTCTCTGTGGACTTGGTATACATAAAATGGATAGGATGGGAAACAAAAAATATTTGGGGTACATTTTAAGAAAGCAAATATGCTATCATGTATGAGTATTTGAAAGAGAAAAAAAAATCACAAAACATCTTAATGAAATAGGAGAGAATAGGAAGGAAAAGAATGAAAAAAATCTACTTACTGTGGTTATATGAAATGCATTAAGCAAGGCTCAAATGGAGAGAAGTTAGCTAGGCTGTTAAAGGGACAGAAATCAAGAGGGGGCATGTTCTAGTTAGAAGGGTAAAGCATGCAAATGCTGGGGGCTCTGACTGTAGAGTGCATTCACGGAAGTTCCCCTAACTGGACATGACTGAAGCTGAATATGGACTGTATTTATAGAGGGTACAGAGGCTGCCAGGGCCAAACAAGATCCTTCTTGTAAACCACGCTTAGGAGATGCATGTCTCTCCCTCCTGAAAGTGGCAGCTAATTACTGAGAAATTCTGTTTGATGCTTGTTGTCTCCTACCTTCTTCCTTCATGTTTATTTTCCCTCCTTCCTTAGTTCCTACTCTTCAGAAATGCACAGAACTAGGCAGGAAGAGTGCAGAATCATGATAGTGTCTGCTTTAAGGGTTTATATAGTCCATTAGAAAAAAATTCACATGGTTAGCTTACCGTCTCTGAAATTAAAAAAAAAAAATGTATTGAAGTATAGTTGATATACAATGTTGTATTTGTTTCAGGTATAGGCAATTTATTTTTTGTTTACATTTGGTGACAGAGAAGGAGATGAAAATAAATTGTATGTGTAACCAAGCTAAAAATAGCAGGGAATTACTAGAAAATTATAGGCCTGTTTGACTGCTTGCTATCTCCTACCCTCTCCTTTCTAATTTTTTTCCTTCTTTCCTCCCTGCCTTTTTCCTCACCTTTCTTCTCCTTTCACACTCTTTCTTACTATTATATTAGCAAAAATGCACATGCAGTTACCTTACTGTCTTTTGAACTTATTTTCTGTTTACTATTGGTGATAGAAACAGAAAAGAAAGTAAGTTGTATTAATCTCTATAATATTCCAGCCTCTGTGTTTTTCAACATTTTGTATGTATTATCTCATTTTATCCTCACCATTGCTGTGTAAAGTAGGAAAACCATGTTTAAGCATGTTAATGTATTATATAAATGATTTTCATAATTAAAACTGGAATTTCATCCCTAGGGTATTCAAAACAGTCTAGACAGCCATCTGTTATGAGTACTCAAGTGAAACCCTGTGGGATGCTGTAGCCTTGGCTCAACGAATCTGTCAGCTTCTGTATATTTCAAAAAGAAATCTAGACTTCTATAATTACATGGCAGTAGTGGTTAACTCTTGCATTATTCTCAGAAGAGTTAAATGTGATCAGTTTTTGAAGGAAAAAATAACTAGATGTTTTACTGTGTCTTCTCACTAAAAATGCCATGTAGTTCTCAAATAATTATATTTGACTTGCTTAAGACTCCTAGGGATTTCAACTACTTAAAACAGTCTTCCTTTCTGTTTTCAGTAGTTGCAGAGTTGTGTTGGTCAGATTTGTATTTGAGTTTAAAGGATGAAGAAAATAATAGAGTTTGAAGAAATCCAAGGCCCTGCAAATGGCTACTCATGCCCTATACGTGGGATTCAGGAAGGAGTAGTGTCATCAAAAATTATCTTGAGCGATCCTTTTGTTGTTGTTGCTGTTGTTTCGTCGCTCAGTCATGTCTCTTCATGACTCTTTGCAACCCCATGGACTATTGTATGTCCATGGGATTTTCCAGGCAAGAATGCTGAAGTGGGTTGCCATTTCCTTTTTCCAGGGGATCTTCCTGATCCAGGAGTCCAACGCATTTCTCCTGCATTGTTAGGCAGATTCTTTACCACTGAGCCACCAGGGTAGCCCAAAAATTTCTAAGATAAGGAAATATCCTCAGATACGCAGACATTATATTTCTGCTTTTAGAGAACTGTTTCCTCAACAGGAAAATTTTGATTCATCTTGCTACAAAGTGTTTTACTAAGTCAGGAATATTATCTTCATGCAATTCTATTAAATCTTGGTTTCTGATTAGTTGGTTTAAACTGATGACAGTAAGTACATTGGAAAATACATCACTAATACAAAGCAGTGGAATGATGCCAGATCCTGGCTGTTGTAGCATAAGCTTTGCCTCCGCCTGGCTATTTAACCTGAAGCAAGTAGGTGACTTCACCTTGCGAGTCTGTGTTTCGTTCTCTGAAAAGGAAGGAATCAGAAATCTGACCTTCAAGTTGTGTTCAGTGCTGCAGGAACCACTGGGTCAGGTAGAACTGTGCTCAACTCATACTCTTTTCTGACTTCTGAGACTCTCTATGTCCTAGGTCTAGGGCAGCAGTCCCCAGTCTTTTGGTACCAGGGATTGATTTTGTGGAAGACAGTTTTTCCACAGACTGGAGTGGGGAATTGTTTCAGGATATTCAAGCACATTATATTTATTGTGTGCTTTATTTCTAATATTATTACATCAGCTCCACCTCAGATCATCAGGCATTCGATTCCAGAGGTTAGGGACCCCTAGTCTAGAGCCCACCTGTGAGCAGCCAAGTGCAAAGTCAAGTCTTAGTGGCAATCCTGTTTGGCCTAATTGTTGGGTCATGACTGGAGAGGGGCTCATGCCAGCCAATCCCTAGTTTATAAAGAAACCCCTCTAGATTGTGTGGATTTCTGAAAATAAAATCAGCCAACTGAGGCTCCTTTTCCAAAAGGGAATAAAAGGTTAAACAGAAGACTAGCAAAGTGATGTTCATGATTAGCAATGATAAAGGCAGAGCTTTTTTTTTTTTTCTTCTTTCCATGTACTGCCTCATTTGGGAAGTTTCTCTAGAAACTACTTTGCTATGAGAGATTGAGAAGCCAGAGCTTTTACACTTGTGAGGTCACCTGATCTGAAAGCACGCTTCAGCCAGAATGGGCTGCTTCCTCAGAAAATCAAATATCATCCAAGCCAGAACTTTTGATCAGAAAATCTGAAAGGAGATGCTATTCAATCTAAATTCTGTAAATCCTAATATAGAATTTTAAAAGTCTAGCCAGATTTTGAGGGCAGTGAAATTAGGCTGTATGATACTAAAATGGCAGACACGTGTCAACAGACATTTGTCCACACCTGTAGAATGTACAACATTAAGCATGAACCCTAAAGTAGACTGTGGATTTAGGGTAGTAATTTATGTGTAGGGTAGTAATTTACAGCATAGACTCATCAGTTGTAACACATGTACCACTCTACGTCAGATGTCGGTAGTGGGGAAAGCTGTGGGGGTGGAGGAGCAAGGAGTATATGGCAACTCTCTGTTCCCATATATTTTCTGTTCAATTTTGCTGTGAACCTAAATCTGCTCTAACAACCTTGTTTGTCTGTTGTCCAATCGTGACTGCTTCTTTATTTGCCAGCAAGAAACTGTTCATGAACTGAAAAAGTGTTACTATTAAACCAACCATACATGGGATGGTAATATCCAGAAAGCCAGGAACAAATTCTCTTAACATTGTTTCTCTGTGTTAAGAACAATGTCAGATGCAGAGAAAGCACGGGTGTATTTAACTAAGTGGTAAGTAAATAGATGCATGCGTACATGAATACAGGCCGTGCTTGGGATATCAATACAATGGTGAGCAAGATCTACAAGTTCTCTGCCAACACTGTCTTGGTAGAACAGATAGAGGCATGTCTGCTTTGCGTTGTGACCACCAACTTGAATGGGATCAGATTGTGTGTGTGCGTGTGTGTGTGTGTGTGTGTGTGTGTGTGTCTTGTGTTCCTGCACACACAGACTGGGAGAACAGACAATTACATCTGGGGCAATAGTTAGGTTCTTAGTTTTTCAGAAGGCAGCACAGTTAAAGAGATGAGAAGACTGATTATAGCTCAAAATATTAAGAGGAAATTGCTAAGATAAAGAGTCTAGCTCTTCTATCTAAGGCAGCTAAATTTCTTCCTCTTATCTCTCTGGGCTGGTGAAACGGAGCTGGACCCTTTGGTCCTGCCCACCTCCCCATGTCCTCAGCTTCTCTTTTGTCTGTGGAAAAACTTCAGCTAAACAGTAAGTCTAATCTAACCATAGAAATGAGAACATGCAGAAACGAAGGAAAAGAGTCAAAGGAGACCAAATAATGAGTTTAGTCATTAAGCATAGTCAGGGACATTTAGTTCCTCCTCAAGGCTGATAGAGAATATTCTGAGCCATATCCTGTGAGCTTTCGTATAGGCACTGAACCCCAGCAGGTTAGCTACATGATGACCAGACTACATGATGATGTAAACTGCCACAGTTCCAGTCCTAAGAACTGTTTCCAAGGAAATGGGAACAAATGGTCCCTAGAACTGAAGAATAACTGTACTCAAAACATCAAGATGATGCTGATCAGACCAATTTTAAGGTGACTGTCAAGAGCTGACTGTGCTGTCTACATATAACCCCCTCCCTCCACCTATCAAAGCTCTAGCCCACTGATTGTCACTGGGGAGAAGTCGACCTTTGGACAGGAGTCCACTGCCACCCTCCCCTCTGGTTGCCAGCATCCAAAATAAAGCCAACTCTCCTTTCCACCAACCAGGCCTCTTTGATGACTTTTGGGAGGTGAGCAACTAGGCTTCACTTTTGATTACACTGGGACAGCTTATATTACTGTCCTGGAAATGGGCATCTCTGTCTAATGGTGCCAAAGGGAAGACCGAATCTGAGTTGGTGCAGATGACCATAAAACTGCAAGGCTGTTGTACCCTATAACAGCTTATTGGGAGGTAAGTCCCAGAGATGTCAAATTCTAATGAAGCAGTATACATGTATATAGTTTTATTGTTAACAACTTTAAGCACTTATTCCTCAGCTTAAGACTTCCTTGCAAAATGATTCCAATTTTTTAAGTTTGCAAAACACTACATTAGTTATTTTGTGAGAATTGTTAGAATTACAGCTTTAATAGATCATCTAGTTCTAATAGATACTAGAAGAGTCTCTAATTTCTTTGTTCATTGTTTCACACAACTAAAACATTCCAGAATATATCGACGTAACTTGGACCTTACTAATAAGTTCAAACTCTAAACATTACCTCACTATTCTCCACTGTTTTTCATGACAGTGATATTATTAGCTTTCTTTCTCAGCTTGGAAAACTAAGATAGAGACTGACTCAGCTGGAAATAGACCAAGTGTCATACCCAGAAAGAGACCCAATTTGTACTAATGTTAGAACTGACAGATTCTTTGAAGGCAGGAAATATGCCATTTTCTTTAGAGAGTCTCCACATTTCCTTGCACTGTGCTCTGAATTTGATTGACTTGAAGCAAGCATCAGATAACATCATATTCTTGGAACAGAGTAAATAATATTTACCTGGACACTTATGATAAATAATGGCAAATGAATTGCTTAGTTGAATTTCTGTAAAAGCCACAAATACCAACCAAATAAGAACTATAACTAAACAAATAATGTAAATTGTCCATGCTGCCCTGATTTAACATAAATGCTCACAAAAATTTATTAAGCCACTGGTACAAAAACAAAATATAAACCTCTGGAAAAAAATATAGAGTTGAGGAATGCCAAGCCATTTCCTAGTGTTTTCAGGGATTCCAAGTTGACTGTTCAATTAATATTTGATCACTCACTTATTTAATCATTTGATCATTATTTAAATGTTTATTGAGTGGTTTTGTCACCGATTAATTTATGTCATTATTCAGTCACTCATACAGAGACTTTTAGAATTTGTCAGGTGCTAGGTTCATGCTTCTCTCAAAGATTTTATGTTTGAGTCCAGCTCCAATAAAACAACTCGTGCAATAGTAGGAAAGAAAATATGAAAGGCTGTGCAGCAGTTTTCTAATACTCAACCGGTACTCGACTCTAAACTGTCCTTCAGCCCTTTATTTAATACTGTGTGTCAGACACTTGACCAGGCACTTGTAATATAGCCATGAGGTATATATATATATGAGAGTCTCTGCCTCTTCCAAGAAGCTCACATTTTCATGGGGGTGGGGAATAAAATAAACAAGCAAACAAAGGCTTGTATAATGTCAGATGGTGATAAGAATTATGAGGAGAAAATAAAGTAGAATAGGGATCAAAAAGTAACAAGTATGGTCGTTTAGAAAGAATGATGAGTTAAGTCCTTTCTGTGGAGATGGTGTCATAAGAGAGATCAGAACTAAGTGAGTGGATGAGTTCTGTGAGCATCTGGGAAAGGAATCTTCCAGGCAGAGAAAAGAGCAAGTGCAAAGGCTCTGAGACAGGAGCATTGCTGACTTGGTAAAGGAGTAGCAAAAAGGCCAGTGCAACACAATGGAAGGTGATAGGAAATGAAATCAGAAAGTGAAGTCACTCAGTCGTGTCCGACTCTTTGCGACCCCGTGGACTATAGCCCACCAGGCTCCTCCATCCATGGGATTCTCCAGGCAAGAATACTGGAGTGGGTTGCCATTTCCTTCTCCAGGGGATCTTCCCCACCCAGGGATTGAACCCAGGTCTCCTTCATTGCAGGCAGATGCTTTAACCTCTGAGCCACCAGGGCAGCCAGTGAAGTCAGAGATGTAGCCAAAACCGAAAGAATGTAGCTCTTTGTAAACCATGGAGATGATTCTAGACTTTTTCCCTAAATCATGCTGAGATGTCATTAACAATTTTCTTTGGAAGGTAACCTGGACTCCTGGGAGATGGCTAGGATGGGCAGGAGACAAACCAGGGATCAGTTATTCAGTTGCTGAGTCATCTATGGAGAAATGATGGTGACAGTGTTGAAGCAGAGATGTAAGAATGGTTGAATGGAATATATCATCTTCATCATTAGAAATGATGACAAAATAGTTATGATGTCTGTGTTTCTGAAGACGAATTTTCTACTTTTAGCTCTGACTTTTAAAGTTACTCTTTTTGTCAAAAGGTAGAAAACTTATCAGCCTCACTGCTTAAGTGTAGCAGAAACCACAGCATATAACCTATATAGAAAGCTTATATAAAGAAGCACATTTCAATAGGGAGACAGAAAAACCTTTTTTGAGGTTTACCGAGTAGCAAAGCTGGGTTTCCCAGGTGGCTCAGTGGTAAAGAATTGGATCCCTGGGTAAAGAAGATCCCCTGCAGAAGGAAATGGCAACCCACTGCGGTATTCTGCCTGGGAAATCCTGCGGACAGAGGAGTCTGGCAGGCTACAGTCCTTGGAGTCGCAAAAGAGTCAGACATGTCTTAGCAACTAAACAACGACAACAAGTAGCAAAGCTAGCTATCATCTACAGAGCAAAGTGAGAAGTGTTTTCACTAATAAAGACTTCACAAGTCTGTTAGTCAAAGATCTTAGCTGCAACCAAGAGAAATCTATTCTGATTCATTTCAGTAGAAAAAGTACTTACTGAAAGTATACTGGACTTTCCACGGAATTTTGGTAAGTGTGGAAAAACAGACTTCTGCACAGGAAGTCAGGCAGTAGCAAGAAGCCCAGCCTGAATCCTGTCACAGGGCTGGTCTAGTAAAGACACTGGTCTCTAGGTGCTATAGTGCCCAATGCAGCTGCCACCGCCTGGTGGACCTGCCCTGGAACTGGGTGCTGCCACTGGAACCACCGCCGTAGCTGCTCTTGGAGTAAGTAGAGAGTAAAGTCACTTAGTTGTGTCCGACTCTTTGTGACCTCATGGACTGCAGCCTGCCAGGTTCCTCCATCCATGGGATTCTCCAGGCAAGAATACTGGAGTGGGTTGCCATTTCCTTCTCCAGGGGATCTTTCTGACCCAGGGATCGAACCCGGCTCTCCCACACTGCAGGCAGACTCTTTACCATCTGAGTCACTGCTGCCTCTATCACAATCTCCCTATCTGCTTCTATTGCAGTCTTTGTATCTGCTTCTATCAATAGCTGCTGTCTGAATGGCTACAGTATTTGATTGGTTGATCTTCAGTCAACTATGGGGCTTCCCAGGTGGCACAGTGGTAGAGAATCTTCCTTCGCAGCACATATACTAAAATTGGAACAAAACAGAGAAAATTAGCATGGCCCCTGCGCAAGGATGACACGCGAATTCTGAAGCGGGTGTTTTCCCCCACCCCTTCCGCCCCCCCGCCCCCACCCCGCCGCGGGGGTGGGCCGGGGCCGGGTGAGGTGGGGAGGGAGAGCAGCTTCCCGCATAGCTCAGATGGCAAAGAATCCACCTGCAATGCAGGAGACCCTGTTTTGATTCGTGCATGGAAAAGATCTGCTGGGGAAGGGATAGGCTACCCACTCTAGTATTCTCGGGCTTTCCTTGTGGCTCAGCTGGTAAAGAATCCGCCTGCAATGTGGGAGACCTGGGTTCGATCCCTGGGTTGGGAACATCTCCTGGAGGAGGGAAAGGCTACCCACTCCAGTGTTCTAGCCTGGAGAATTCCACAGACTATACCTATGGGGTCGCAAAGAGTCAGACATGACTGAGTGACTTTCACTTTCACTTGCCAGTGCAGGAGATGCAAGAGACATGGGTTCAATCCCTGATTCAGGAAGATACAGTGGGAGTAGGAAAGGGCAAACTGCTCCAGTATTCTTGCCTGAAAAATTCCACCGACAGAGGAGCCTGGTGGATTAGAGTCCATGGGGTCGCAAAGGGCTGGATATGATTGAGTGACTGAGGACACATATGCACAGGAAAACTATACATACTCTGCTTCAAGAATCTGGAATAATGTGCATCTAGTCAGTTAGCTTTCTAAAACGGGAATCAGGCTCCATCTTCCATAAAGACCAAAAATTGTACACACAGCCTAAGGATTCACACAACATAGGAAGTAGGAAATTCACACAGCACAGGAAAGGAGACCAGATACTAAGAAGACAAATATATGGACAAAATCTATTGTAAGAAATGGCAATTACAGAAGCCAAGACCAAAAATTGTCTGCAATAAGTAGTGTCTTATTCCGGAACATTTTATTCCAGTGCAAACCTACTAGAAAAATGGTGACAGGGGCTACACACACACAGATCAAGAGAACCTAAAAGAAAACAAATTCAGAATGAAAATAATTCCTTTAGCTGAGGATTTTCAATTTCTTAAGGAGAAATCAGACACTTGTATATGAATCCCTTCATTTTTTAAGATCTAGTCCAGGGGTGGCTTGTGCACAGTATATGAACCTTCACTTCACCTGCTGAGCCAGTGCAGATACTGATAATCAAGAGTCTTGTTTTTTCAGACTTTTGGACACACTGGGAGGAGAGGATGGGATGATTTGAGAGAATATCATTAAAACATATACATTACCATATGTAAAACAGTCAGTGGGAGTTTTATGTATGACACAGGGAACCACAAAGTTGGTGCCCTGTGACAACCTGGAAGGATATTGTGGGGAGGGATGTGGGAGAGGGGTTCAGGAGGGAAGAGACATGCATGCCTATGGCCAATTCATGTTGATGTATGGCAGAGGCCATCACAATATTGTAACTATGCTTCAATTAAAATTAATTGATCAATTATTTTAAAAAAGAATCAGTTCTTCCATGTTGAACACAAATTTGACTTCAGATTTCTTCTCACCACAATGCTACCAACTGCTAAAGAGTTGGTTGAAATTAATTTTCCTATGTCAAAGTACCTATTAAGGAAAATGCCTATTTTTCCCCCAAGAAAGTAGATTTGATGTCATAGATATACATGGGGGTGACCCCAGATAATTACTACCATTGAGATTCTTACTGCTTTCAGCAATGTGCAGAAGGAGCTGTGTAGCACTCTTTAGACCATTTTATTTAACAAGACTTCTTTCTTTCCTTGTTGAAGAGATTCTGCTATTGTATACATTAGCAAATGCCTCATTGTATTATATTTTTTAAAATCATGGTACTTTCTCAAATACAGGATCAGGAAGTCCTTTTGTTTTGGCTGTTCTGGGTCTTCATTGCAGCCCACAGGCTCAGTAGACATGGAATGTGAACTTAGCTGCCCTGAGACATGTCCAATCTTAGTTGCCAGACAAGGGATCAAAGCTGTATACTCTGAGTTAGAAGGCAGATTCTTAGCCACTGGAGCATGAGGGAAGTCCCAGGAAGTCTTACATTTCCTAATGTCTGTCTGTAGGGAATAGCGCCATTCTCTACACAGTGGTCTGCATTTATCTTTATGATATAGATATAGACTAAGCAAATATGTGTATAGGTATTAATATCCTTTAGAAGTTCACATTTTGCTATTTATCAACTATTAGCTTTCCTTTTGGAGAAGGCAATGGCACCCCACTCCAGTGTTCTTGCCTGGAGAATCCCAGGGACGGGGGAGCCTGGTGGGCTGCTGTCTATGGGGTTGCACAGAGTCGGACATGACTGAAGCGACGCAGCAGCAGCAGCAGCAGCAGCTTTCCTTTTACTCCGTCTGTTTTGATAATTACTCATTGTAAGAGGTGGGAATTAAGAGAAAAATCTTTTCCCACATGTAAAATTTTACAAGCTGCGACCACGTCAAGATAACATGGAATGAATCTCTTTGAGTAAGAGCTCCAAAAGCCAAATGCAGTGACAGGTTGATAGAGTGCAACGTTTGTATTACCCACAAAAGGCAAAGTCTGAACGTGTTGATACAGTGTCAGAGTAGATTTAATGATCACTATGAAAAGTTGCAGGGGGATTCAAAGGGGAAGCTTTTTATAACAGATCACTAGAATGTTCATGCTACCAAGATGAAGGCAAGGTTCTTTGTTAACCAAGCAGTTTTCCTAGGTCTTTATTCACTTGAACATGGTAATCTTAAAACATAAATTGAGTAATAAAAATGTCAGCATTTTTTCAAACTCATTGATTGAGAACATGAGAACTTGTTCTTCTCTTTTTTAATAGTATATAAACCATGGTCACAAGGTGGCTGCCACACCTTCATTCATGTCATCTGCGCTAAGGGAAAGAGTAATGGGAAATAGTGATGGGAAAAAACGTGCACACAAGATTAGTCTGGTCAATATTTTATTAGGTGACAAAAGTTTTCTATACCTCCCACCTGGTACCATATTTTCATGTTATTAACCATAACTATGCTACATGGCTATTCATAGCTTCAGGGACAGCTAAGCTAAGAAATTGAGGTTTTAGGTGAAACACTGCTACTCAAAAATAAATTAAAGGAGAACAGGAGAACTTTAAATGAAAGCTTACTGTGAACACAAACAAGATACAGAAAAATTACAACACCCAGAGAATTCCCTTCTGCTGACCCTTTAGAGTCAGACCCTCCCCTCTCGCTAACTTCTGGTACCCATCTTTTTTTAGAGGGCCATGTCAATGGAATTATACTGTATGTGATCTACTTAGATTGACTCATTCACTTAACACAATATCTTTGCACTGTACCCATTTTGTTGTATATATTAATAGCTTTTATGACTGAGTACTATTCCATTGTATGGATTAAGGACAGTTTATCAATTAAAGAGATGAAGCAAAACTACCCCCATATTGTGGGCCCTGTTCACTGTACTGAGCTGAGTGTTAAGTACTTCCTAAAATAATTTTTAAATGGGAAATGATAAGGAAATGGATCATGTTTTGTTTCTTCATTCATCAATATTCATAAAATTAAGTAAATTATTTAAACTTGTCTGATCAAAAAAGCAAAGAAAGCTTTTGCTTATAGTAGCTAATATATAAATGGATAATCTCATCAATAAATGGCATAGTAATAAAATATACTTTTGCCTTTATCCAATCAATTAGCTATTTGGATCAGTTTTTAATTAAAAATAATGTACTTTATAGATAAATGAACAAAGAAGCAAGGAACACAGATTTCAGTGGGGAACATTGTAAAAATTTAGACTTAGAGATAATCATTATCCTGAAACAATATTGATATATGATTAATGACAAAACTCCTATTTTCATTCCACCTAATGGCATTCAAGATTGTATATAGGTGTTTTAGTGTAAACTGGCCTAGATTGGTTTTGTTTACTTGAAAATTTTAAAATGCTAAAATATTCAAAAGCTAAAAAGGCTTTTTTTTAGCTTCTTAAAATCATTATCAGCTTTATTAGGTAAGATTGATAAAATTTGGCTGCACATATACAATATTTTGGACTTCCCTGGTGGCTCAAGAAAAGCACATAGGATAATGGAAGATATAAACATATAATTCATAATGCATAGTGTATATAACTCATGGGCTTCTCCGGTGGCTCAGCAACAAAGAAGTTACCTGCAATGCAGGAGATGTGGCCTGTAATTCAGGAGACGTGAGTCTGATCCCTGGATCAGGAAGATCCTCTGGAGAAGAAAATGGCAACCCACTCCAGTATTGCTGCTGCTGCTAAGTCGCTTCATTCGTGTCCAACTCTGTGCAACCCCATGGACTGCAGCCTACCAGGCTCCTCCATCTGTGGGATTTGCCAGGCAAGAGTATTGGAGTCGGTTGCCATTGCTTTCTCTGCACTCCAGTATTCTTGCCTGGAAAATCCCATGGATGGAGGAGGCTGGCAGGCTACAGTTTGTGGGGTTGCAAAAGAGTCTGTATATGACTTGGAAACTAAACAACAAATACAGTATATTACATACATACAAAATACCACACATATTTTAAATGCATATGTTGGTAAGTAGAGATGATATATACACCCATGAAACCATTATCATTATGAAGGTAATGAACAAATCCATCAACTCAATTTTTCTCATGCCCTTTATGTAAAACTTCTTCCCCTTGCCACTTCCCTCTCCCATGCTTCAGCAAGGACTGATCTGCTACATATCATTTCACTATACATTATTTCACTATATATTATTTCATGTGTTCTAGAAATATATAAATAAATAAACCAAAATAGGATATAGTCCTTTTAGGCATTGTGACTTCTTCTGCTTGTCATAATTGAGATTCATCTGTGCTGCTAGGTTTATAGTTTATGCCTTCATACTGCTGAGGAGTTTTATGTTATAAATATGCAATGACTTGCTTACCATTCGCTTCTTTCTCTTTCTCTTTTCATTTCTATTAGGTATAACTGACAACAAATCCTTCTTCACATCTGACTTTGTTTCCAGATCTTTAAATATCCTCATATCACTTACTCATATCAATTTGTGAGGCTTAGTTAAAGCCCTTCGGTTTTAAGTAATAACTTAAATGATACAAATTTACACCAAAAGGGAAATTAATTATTAAGACATAGATTTTAAAATGTAACACATAGGCAGAAGAATGAAGCTTGGAAAACTACCAAAAAGCAAGGCAGCTAGACTCTCATTCTTCTTTCCTAGCATATCAAATTTCTCTGATTTGCTTCAGAAATACCTTGCCATGATTTCCTTAATTCCTAAATATACCTATCCTCTGTTCAGGCAATACTCAGAGACTAATTTGTATTTCTAAACACCAATTCCAAATCTCCATTGTCATGAACTGACAGAATCACCTTGAATCCAATATCCTGGTATAAATAACTGGTCAAAAGAAAAAATTACAGACAGGAGGTATGGCTTCTTAGGTTTGCTTCTACAGGTTCTGCTTGTTCAAATGACTCATATGGGATAATTGCTTATATGAAGTTACACAGTCCTTGAGTGCAGGAACACTCAGTTTGGAATACTCAAATAGGATGAGGACATAGAAACAGCACAATAACCCCTTGTTGAATAAATAAACATTAACAACTAGCAGTATTGAGAACCAATATACTAGGTGTAGGACTAAATACATTATGTAAAATGATTTACATATTGTTGTTATTCCTAGCAAAAACCCTGTGAACAATGCACTCAAACTATTTCCATCTTACAGAAGCAGAAACTGAGTCTCAGAAAAAAAGTAACTCCCAAAGCTTTTACTTTTACTAAGAGATGAATTTGAATCCAAGGATCTGACTCCAAAATATGATTATCCACTAAACAAAACATTCTGCACCAAGTGATTCCAGGTTTCACAGGAATCACAAGCATCTCAACTTAGTGGGCTTTCTATCACACTGCCTCTTCATTTTATCAGTATTAGTAGTCTTGGTTAAAGTACAGCTCCTTTTTTTTTTTTTTTGCTTAAAAATGAACCAAATGAGAAAAAAGAAGCATTCGTGAGAATATATACCTACAGTTACTTATATAGGGCTTGATAGACTGTCTTTCTCTGGTGAAAAACATTTTGTAAGGTATACCATGATGCTTGTTTAACTTACATGCAGAGTACATCATGAGAAACGGTGGGCTGGAAGAAGCACAAGCTGGAATAAAGATTGCCGGGAGAAATATCAATAACCTCAGATATGCAGATGATACCACCCTTATGGCAGAAAGTGAAGAGGAACTAAAAAGTCTCTTGATGAAAGTGAAAGAGGACAGTGAAAAAGCTGGCTTAAAGCTCAACATTCAGAAAACGAAGATCATGGCATCTGGTCCCATCACTTCATGGCAAATAGATGGGGAAACAGTGGAAACAGTGGCAGACTTTATTTTTCTGGACTCCAAAATCACTGCAGATGGTGATTGCAGCCATGAAATTAAAAGACGCTTACTCCTTGGAAGGAAAGTTATGACCAACCTAGACAGCATATTCAAAAGCAGAGACATTACTTTGCCAACAAAGGTCAATCTAGTCAAGGCTATGGTTTTTCTAGTGGTCATGTATGGATGCGAGAGTTGGACTGTGAAGAAAGATGAGTACTGAAGAATTGATGCTTTTGAACTGTGGTGTTGGAGAAGACTGTTGAGAGTCCCTTGGACTGCAAGGAGATCCAACCAGTCCACCCTAAAGGAGATCAGTCCTGAGTGTTCATTGGAAGGACTGATGTTGAAGCTGAAACTCCAGTACTTTGGCCACCTCATGCGAAGAGTTGACTCAGTGGGAAAGATCCTGATGTTGGGAGGGATTGGGGGCAGAAGACGGGGACAACAGAGGATGAGATGGCTGAATGGCATCACTGACTCCATGGACACGAGTTTGGATGTACTCTGGGATTTGGTGATGGACAGGGAGGCCTGGCGTGCTGCGATTCATGGGATCGCAAAGAGTCGGACACAACTGAGAGACTGAACTGAACTGAACTGATGATGCTTTTTATGGCATGAAGAAAAGCTTTTGTTTGGAAGGTGCTTTTTTATAGTTGTTTTAAATTGACCAATTCTTACAGAGATGTAACAGATCAAATCCTCTCAACATTTCTTATTATTCCTGTAGAAAGTTGGCAATGTCAACCATCAAACCATCTTGCAATAGATGTAAGAATCGCAGCAGAGTATTAGTGAGTCCAGGAGTTGTGATTGAAGGCCTGTCTGAAGTTGTCTCAGCATAAGACTCCATAGGATAGAAAAAGCAATAAGCCTTATGGGGAAGATGCTTTTGCGGAGTCTGAATGCTACCTGACGGGACTGCATGTAAATTACCAGGTTACCAAAGCAATCTAAATTGTCTGATGAGAAACATATTGTATACAGCATCAACACTGCTTTGTTCCTTTAGAAGAACTGAACTGAATTGAACTGAAGCTAAGAGTCGTGCACGGCTAAGCGACTTCACTTTCACTTTTCACTTTCATGCATTGGAGAAGGCAATGGCATCCCACTCCAGTACTCTTTTGCCTGGAAAATCCCATGGACGGAGGAGCCTGGTGGACTGCAGTCCATGGGGTTGCTAAGAGTCCAGCAAGGCTGAGCGACTTCACTTTCACTTTTCACTTTCGGTGCATTGGAGAAGGAATGGCAACCCACTCCAGTGTTCTTGCCTGGAGAATCCCAGGGATGGGGGAGCCTGGTGGGCTGCCGTCTCTGGGGTCGCACAGAGTCGGACACGACTGAAGCGACTTAACAGCAGCAGCAGCAGCAGCAGCAAGCGATAATAAACTAAGATAATAAAGCCATTATTTACTCCAAGGAAAACCAAGAGAAAGGAAATGAACCAATAGTCCATTACTCGAACAGGATTTAAAAAGCCATAATCGTAACAAAAATGTTGGGTACAGACTTTACCAGAAACTCTGATACATCCAAAATAGATACTGCGTGCTTTTAAGGAGAATCTTTTTCACAGAAAGCTTCCATAGGAGAATGGAAGGCTTTCCAAGTGGCGCAATGGTAAAGAATCCTCCTGCCAATGTGAGAGATGCAAGAAATGTGGGTTTGATCCCTGGGTCAGGACGATCCCCTGGAGTAGGAAATGGTAACCTACTTCCGTATTCTTGCCTGGAAAATTCCATGGACAGAGAAGCCTGGAAGGCTATAATCCATGGGGTTACAAAAAGTCGGACAGGACTGAGCGCACTCATGCGGGCCCGCGCGCACACACACACACACACACACACACACACAGAATGGAATGTAGAGAAAGGAGTAAGGAATATAAAAGATGTCTTTATTCCCTTAAAGGCTAGTGAACAGATGTTTAAAATTTATGATTCAAGACAGTAGTATACACATGTTATTTGGAGAAACAAATGAAAAAGTTACTTTGTAGGAAGAGGAGACAGAAACAGGAGGCTGCACTTTTTAAATACCTTTTTATGCTTTTTAACCTTTTACATTATGTGAGTAAATTTATAGACAAAAATAAAATGAATTTTAAAAAGAAAATTTATGGTAAGTCATATGCTAAAATATGAATAAGATTACCTATGAGTGACAACATTATAAGGAAAATTGAGGCTGCCTGCCATCAGCTGACCCCATCCTCACTCCCTGCTTTCCTTTTCCCTACAGCACTGATCCACAATTTATACTGTAAATATTCTACTCATTAATGCGTCATTTGTTTTCTCAGCTTATTGGAATGCAACAGCCATGAGGGAAGAGATATTATCTATTTTCATCACCTCTGTATCACCAGAGTCAAAAACAATGCTTGCTTCTTAGAAGGCATCCAATAAACAGAAACAAATAAATGAGAATTTAAAAAATTTTGCTATAATATCCATTTTTAAAGCATTATTTCTTACTTGAAAAACAGAAAGAAAATAAAAGCAACTTCTATTTTAAAGAAAAAATTTAAATGCTATTTGGGAAGAAAATAGGGGAATGAAGTGGATGTTCAAGGAGGTAGAGATGGTTTGGTCTTGCTTCTTTGAGAAATATCACCCAGGTGGTGATAGTGGTAAAGAATTCACCTGCCAATGCAGGAGATGAAAGAGACGCAGGTTCGATCCCTGAGTCAGGAAGATCCCCAGGAGTCAGGAATGGCAACCCACGCCAGTATTCTTGCTTGGAAAATGCCACGGACAGAGGAGCCTAGTTAGAGCCCACGGGGCCACAAAGAGCTGGATGCATCTGAGCACGCACACAAGGTAGCAAAAACAAAGAACCTGGAGTGTGCAAACTGCACTCCAGTCTGTGAAAGCAAAGGAGTAGATCTACCCAAAGGAAGGCCAAGGAAACCAGATCAGAGTATCTTTTTATATTCTGACTGTCCGGTTAACTATTGGGTGGATGCAGTTGATAAAATGGAGAAGGAGGACCATGCCTGGCTTTTTCCTCCTTAGCATAGTTTAGTAGACTAATGCTATTCAAAACGTTTTTTAATCTAATCTCCAGTTCATTCAACTGAGGCACAAGTTAACATCACTTAAAATAAATTGATTGACTAGCAGTTTCTTTCATACATTATCATCAGTTAAAATACTATTTAAAGTTTGTTTAAAACATCTAGTCACCATTCATGCATTACCCCTTCAACTTCAACTGTTTTCTATCTCTGCTCAACTGTTTTCCTGGATTGACTCCATATATAATTTAGCAATTGTCCCCAACTCACCCTAAAACATTTTTTTTCAGTTGTTAGAATCCTTTTAAACATCCATTGCTCTCCAAACACCAGACTGTTTTGGTTTCAGGAACCACGTGATTTGGCATTAGAGGTTGTTAATTATCCTGCTGTGCTCCAGTTCTCCGGCTCCAACTAAACTGGAGAACTTAAAATAGTGAAACACTTCGATCTGTGCCTCCCATGGCCAGCCTTATTTAGCTACTCAGGAACTTCTACTTGTTTAACTCATAGTCTGACTGAGTTAAATTCTTCCTATTGCCTTTCATGCTATTTCTTTTCCAGGTAATGGAAGAAAAATTGGTAGAAGTAGCATGCTGTATATCTTTTACCCAGCTGTCAAGAAAGCATTTTCTCTTGTCCGTTATTCATCAGTCTATTTATTTTTATGTAAATATTGCTTTTACTAAGGCTAACATTCTCTGTTACAAATACTAGACATAGTTAATTTTAGCTTGCTTTGTATTTTTGCTGTATTTTTACAAAACTTAGTTTCGTAAAGGAGCTTTGTGTCTTGTATTTCTAGAGTTTTAAAGTGTATTTTTAAATAATTGGAAAGTTTGAAAGATTGAAAACCAATTTGAAGTTTACCTCATCACTTTCTCTCTGCTAATATCTTAATACCATTGCCTTTAAAGACATATGATTGCTGTGAATCATTTTCAGAAGGATAATAGAGAACTATATTGCAGTGGTGAAAATGGGAGATTGACTCCAAGAAAGCAAATGTTATGTCTGAGCACTAAGCTATAATATTGTTAAAGCCATCATTGCAAGAAGCAATTATCAATTACTGTTTCTGGCTTAATTGCAGTATTACTTTTACTCATTATAACAAGGACAATATACCTATAATAAAGATGAGGTCATGGTAAAATGTTTTTGTGGTACCTCTAATATTGTGCATATACTTAACAAAAAATATATAAAAAATAGATATTTTCACTTTGGCTGACCAAACAGGTTTTGATTAGTGTCCCTTTTCTATTGTCACCAATGCGTTATGAATATTTTGTTTATGCACACATGATCTAAAAAGCAAATGTGGGTAATGGTTCATCCAGATGCACATTAAATATCTCATGAACTGTCTCTTGGGGGTACACAACTGGCTTGTGCAATACAAAAATCTTGACAATATACCCTAATTTCCCATAAGCTCAACTTTCCTATACACCTTGATAAAATAGAGAGTCTAAAAGAAGAGCATAGGATGGAGAAGAAAGAGAGAAAGCAAAATGAGATGGAGGGAACAAAAACAGCTGAGTGGTGACGACGCAGAAAAAAGATGGAAGATCCTGAATTGCATGACATCAGCGTCAGCACTTGCTGGCTAATTTAGGGTCAGCTAGAAAATGGCAACCCACTCCAGTATTGTTGCCTCGAAAATTCCATGGACAGCTGAGCCTGCTGGGTTACCGTCCATGTGCTTGCAAAAGTCGGACATAACTGAGCACAGCACAGTTACAGTTATACGTATATTAATCAACCAAGTAAAGTCAACACATGGAGTTCCAGAACAAAGCTGAGAGGTCCTAGGATAAGAATAACTTGTGGAGGTAGGAGTAAATATTAGAAAGGGGAGGCAGAGAAAAGAAAATGTGTTCATGAGATAATGAAGCTATAGATCTAGAAAGGCGTTTGCACAGGACATACGTGTGGCACGTGCTCCTAATCCTCATGACCATGAAGCATTTTGGAGGAAAATGCATTCATGACATTACAGGTTTCTACAGTTAAAGCTTCAATGCGAACAGAAGATATATGGAGTAACTTTTAGGGGGTAGCATATTTCTTTTGCTTAATATGTATTCTAAAGTCGACTTTCCACAATTTTCTTACCTCTACAAAGATGAAACAGGGAAATATTGTGTAGCTCCTAAACTCTTGGCTCTGATGATTTGGAAACATGTTTTCCTGTTCAGATAGGGGAAAAAGGAGACATGATTTTAAAATCAGTTTATTCATGGCTGTATGCTCTGTGGTTTTCTCTGGAGGCTGAGATGGCAAAAAATCTGCCTGCAATGTGGGATACCTGGCTTTTATCTCTGGGTTGGGAAGATCCCCTGGAGAAAGAGATGGCAACCCACTCCAGTACTCTTGCCTGGAAAATCCCATGGACGGAGGAGCCTGGTAGGCTGCAGTCCATGGGGTCGCTAGGAGTCAGACACAACTGAGCGACTTCACTTTCACTTTTCACTTTCATGCATTGGAGAAGGAAATGGCAACCCACTCCAGTGTTCTTGCCTGGAGAATCCCAGGGACAGGGGTGCCTGGTGGGCTGCCATCTATGGGGTCGCACAGAGTTGGACACAACTGAAGTGACTTAGCAGCAGCAGCAGCAGCAGCAGCCAATATTCTTGCCTGGAGAATTCCATGGACAGAGGAGCCTGGCAGGCTATAGTCCGTGGGGTCACAAAGAGTTGGACAAAACTGAGTAATATACATACATACATATATATATACATACATATATATATATATATATATACATTTATATATACTCTCTGGACGGTCTGTAAATTCTCATTACAAAGCTAACCTTGTCTTTACCAGAAACGGACAGTTTGCATCCTGAGTCATTATTTGGAATGCCAGAAACATATTTTCTCACTTGTATTGCACTTAGCATCCACAGGGATCCTTCTTTTAAAAAGTTAACTCTGGCTTGAGAGAGCATCATTGCCACTTTCACCTTGTTGCAGGGATAACCAGATATTCAACGTTTGATTATATTTGTCTCAGAGATAGACATTATGACTATGGAAATAGTGCACTGAAGTTCACTAGGCACCATGGCCACACCTCCTCTTGTCACCTCTGTGCCTGAAAAATAACCCCTCCCCCCACCCAATCCTACCATAATACTAAACATTCCTTTAGATGTGGGCTTTCCAGGTGGCACTAATAGTAAAGACCCTGCCTGCCAATTCAGGAGATGTACTCTTGTCAATAACCTGATAGGGTAACCCTGACCCAAAGAATATGATGAAGGAGAAAGAGGTCCTGAACTTTGATCTGTGGCAGGAGCTCAAATTACAAGGACATTCCTTATTGTCCTCCCCACTTGGTTTGGAAAATTTACAGAATAAAATATTCTCAATGCAAAAAACCACTTGATTAGGTTAATGAGTCAAAACTGTGAAAATGTGTATGCAGAATTACTAGCTAATATATTTTGTTTATGATCTTTATGCAAATAAATAAGTAAATTGTTTCAGTTACTTCAGATAGTCAAGGAGGGAAAATCTCACAGTCAAAACCTTAGAGTCTAAATTAAATTTTTATTTATAATTACAAGCAGACAGTGACATGCAAAAATATATGTGTGTGTAGTCGACTCACTAAAGAGACAAAATATCTAAATTTTGGTGTTCATCTGTAGATGAAGCTGAAGTGGTAGAAAAGTGTGATTTTTATCCCCTGTGTTGTGGTGTCATGACCAGGCCCCAAATGTGACGTGTGCCGTATTCTAAGTTCAGCTGGTTTTAGCACTTGGTGTCTGCTTTCTTACTGAAGGAGCCAAAGCAGCTCAACCACTTCCACTCTCTTCCCATAATTCAGTAATTTTCAGTGGCATGCCTCATTTCAGGAGATATTTAGAAATTGTATATGCGAATTTGTTGTTGTTCAGTTGCTGAGTTGTGACCCCTTGGACTGCTGCACACCAGGCTTTTTTGTCCTTCACCATCTCTGGAAGCTTGTTCAAACTCAGGTCCATTGAATCAGTTATGCCATCCAATCATCTCATCTTCTGCCATTCCCTTCTCCTACTGCCTTCAATCTTACCCAGCATCCAGGTCTTTTCTAATGATTCGGCTCTTTGCATCAGGTGACCAAAGTATTGGAGCTTCAGTTTTAGCATCTGTCCTTCCAATGAATATTCAGGGTTGATTTCCTTTAGGATTGACTGGTTTGATCTCCTTACAGTCCAAGGGAATCTCAAGAGTCTTCTCCAACACCACAGTTCAAAAGCATCAATTCCTCAGCACTCAGCTTTTTTTATGGTCCAACACTCACATCCACATATGACTAATGGAAAAACCATAGCTTTGACTATATGGACCTTGTCAGCAAAATAATGTCTCAGATTTTTAACATGCTGTCTAGGTTGGTCATAGCTTTTCTTCCAAGGAGTAAGCGTCTTTTAATTTCATGGCTGCAGTCACCATCTGCAGTGATTTTGGAGCCCAAGAAAATAAAGTCTCTCACTGTTTTCATTGTTTCCCCATCTATTTGCCATAAAGTGATGGGACTGGATGCCATGATCTTAGTTTTTTGAATATTGAGTTTTAAGCCAGCTTGTTCACTCTCCTCTTTCACCTTCATCAAGAGGCTCTTTAGTTCCTCTTCACTTTCTGCCATAAGGGTGGTGTCATCTACATATCTTAGGTTATTGATACTTTTTCCAGCAAACTTGATTCAAGCTTGCACGTCATCCAGCCTGGCATTTCGCATGATGTACTCTGCATATAAGTTAAATAAGCAGGGTGACAATATGCAGCCTTGATGAACTCCTTTCCCAATTTGAAACCAGTCCATTGTTCCATATCTGGTTCTAACTATCTTGACCGCATACAGGTTTCACAGTGGGCAGGTAAGGTGGCCTGGTATTCCCATCTCTTGAATAATTTTCCACAGATGTTGTGATCCATACAGGCAAAGATTTTGACATAGTCAATAAAACGGAAGTAGATGTTTTTCTGGAATTTCCTTGTGACCCAACAGATATTGCCAATTTGATTCCTGCTTCCTCTGCCTTTTCTAAATCCAGAATGAACATCTGGAATTTCTCAGTTCACATATTACTGAAGTCTGGCTTGGATAATTTTTGAGCATTACTTTGCTAGCATGTGAAATGAGTGCAATTGTGCGGTAGTTTGAACATTCTTTGGCATTGCCCTTCTTTCGAATTGGAATGAAAACTGATCTTTTCCAGTCCTGTGGCCACTGATGAGTTTTCCATAATTGCTGGCATAGTGAGTACAGCACTTTTACAGCTTCATCCTTTAGGATTTGAAATAGCTCAGCTGGAATTCCATCACCTCCACTAACTTTGTTTGTAGTGATGCTTCCTCTGGTCCGCTTGACTTCCCACTCCAAGATGTCTGGCTCTAGGTAAGTGATCATACCATCGTGGTTATCTGGGTCATGAAGATCTCTTTTGTATAGTACTTCTGTGTATTCTTCTGTGTATTCTTGCCACCTCATCTTAATATCTTCTCCTTCTCTTAGGTCTTAATATGGGAATTAAGTCATCATAATGAGTTGGACTTTCTTTTGATGTTTAAAGACAAGGACCAGAAATGTTACCTGTTCTGCAGCACCCAGGACAGTTCTATGCGTCATGAAAAATTGTTCCTGCATTCTGAGCCACTTTCTAATATCCCACTGGCTTACACTCACTTTAAATATATCAGTAGTAGCTTACTTGTGATGGTGAAAAATAGAAGTTGTGTGACTATGTAAGTGAAGATTATTATGGATGGGAAAGCTTATATAGAATAAAGAAATTGTCTCACAATGAAAAAAAAATTTTTATGGGGTGCCTCTTGTTTACCAAAGAATCCTTCCTGCTACACACTTAGTTTAAAAAGTTTTCATTGTATGGTGGAAATTCATGATACACAGTGATCTTACTGATATCTGTTCATAAAATTTATTTTAAAATATTTCATTTTACTTCCATATGTGAAACATCTCTGTATATCGATCGATAGATAAAACATATAATTAATTTTGAAGATAATGGTAAGATATCTGTGTGATGATAATTATACATTCTAATTAATTTTTTTATGTGCATATATTTTTCAGTTTTACTCTTAATGGTCAACATAGTCTTATAAAGAAGTGGTAAGACTGGGGACAAGGGGTCATTGTAAAGTAGCCTGCATGCCCACTGTCTGACAGGGAGGGACATTTAATTTTCCCATTTCATTTTCCCATGGGTGGAGCTGAAATGAGAGAAGGAAGCTGGACTTTGAGCTTCCTTGCTAGCAACACACTCAAGAAAAGCACCTTGTCAGGCTGAGAAATCCAAGCAAGAAGACAGTGCAGACAAGAATACCTTTGAGGGGCAGAGGGTTCTGAGCTTCTTTGCAGAGAATCTTCAAAGAAGCCCTGGGAGGAAAGTCTGTGAATTAATTCCACCACAAAAGACTCATCCAAATTGACAATGATTAGAAACAATTTGGCACCCCACTCCAATACTCTTGCCTGGAAAATCCCATGGATGGAGGAGCCTGGTGGGCTGCAGTCCATGGGGTCGCTAAGAGTCGGACACAACTGAGTGACTTCACTTTCACTTTTCACTTCCCTGCATTGGAGAAGGAAATGGCAACCCACTCCAGTGTTCTTGCCTGGAGAATCCCAGGGACGGGGGAGCCTGGTGGGCTGCCGTCCATGGGGTCGCACAGAGTCGGAAACGACTGAAGCGACTTAGCAGCAGCAGCAGCAGCAGAAACAATTTACTTGAGATCCCCAAAGTTCAAGATGGGAAAGAGAGAGAGAAAGACAGAGAAGCGGATGGCTGATGCCAGGGTCTTGCTTCAGTTGTGGGTCATGCGGCCCTTGGATGTCTGCACACTGCAAGCATTATCAGTCAGGCAGGGTTACCCCAGGCAGCTGCTCCTGCACTATTCTCCTTCCCCTCTTCAAATATAATATAATATAATATTTTACAAAGCTTAATATGTACAGTTACTGAATGATGAAAAAGGAAATGTGGTCTTTATTAAACTAGAAGGAAAATAATGATTAATACTGCAGTGGTATACAGCCAGGATCATTTTCAACGTTTTCCATCTTGGTATAAGTTACCAGAGTTGTCCTTTCAAAATAAAGATGTGATTCTTCACATTTTGGTGCCCCCTCTTGTAGACCAAGAACAAAGGCAAGGATGAACTTTTGATAACTTTTAGATGCTAATTTGTCACACATATCATAAAATTAATATATTTGGGTTAATTTTACCTAATTCTGTGCAAGTTGTCAATTATTTGGAATTTAAATAAAATCAGGTGCTGAGTAAAGCTATAACGTGGCAGCAACAGGTGAGCTAACCATGAAGGAATGGCCTTATACCATGTACGTTATGCTTTAGAATCGAGATATTTTGATCTTTTAAATGAGTAAAGGCAATTTTTCTGCTTATATGTTCAGTATTGGTAATCTATTTTTCAGAAATGTTTAATGCTTAGTTAACTTATTTAATATCTTCTATAATATCTGTACAAAACTAAAGTCAAAAAATTTCCTGCTTGATCTTCAATTACTATTTGAGAACCAGACTCTTTCTTGAGTGATTTATGGCATGACTTAGATGTAGGATAGCTTAGAATATGTTCACAAATTCTTTGATTAATTTCCCTTGCCTGCACTGAGTGACTTGATTCTACTGAATGGAATAGAGCAGAAGCGATGGCCTGCGATTTCAGAGACTTGGTCATAAAAAGCACTGTGTCCTCCAGTTGACTGGCTTGCTCTTAGGTTGCTGAGTCTGGAGCCAGTTACCTCCATGCTATGAGAAAGAGGTCTATGTGGCAGGAATGATGACCTGCCAAAAGTCAGTGGGGAACTGAGATCCCCAGCCATGTGTAACAGCCTGTAAACAGCCATGTGAGTGAGGCATCTTGGAAAGGACCTTCCTCAGCCAAACCTTCAAAACGCCTATAGCTCCTACCAGGTCCTGACAGCAGCAGAAAGAGGAAGCTGAGCCAGAACTGTCCAAATAAACCACTCTTCCAAAAGCTCTGACTTACGAACTGTGCATTGTCTTAAGCCACCAAATTTGGGGGTGAATTTTTTATACAACTTGCCTGGAGAATCCCATGGACAGAGGAGCCCAGTGGGCTATAGTCTACAGCGTTGCAAATAGTCAGACACTACTGAGCACACACACACTTTATACAACAATAGATACTTACCACAGGTATTCACTGTGATTCACATGTATGTTAGGTAACAAGACTCATCATAAACGTCTTCTTTTTTTGGAATGGTGTTCTTTGTAAAGATATACAAAGATATTCTGGGGAAGAGAATACCTAACAGTGAACATCAACTCATTTTAACATGCATGCATGCTCAGTCACTCACTCCTGTCTGACTCTATGTGACCCCGTGGACTGTAGCTGGCCAGGCTCCCCTGCCCATGGGATTTCCCAGGCAAGAATACTGGAGTGGGGTGCCATTTCCTCCTCCAGGGGATCTTCCCAACCCAGGGATAGAACCCACATTTCCTGCATCTCCTGCGTTTGGCAGGTGGATTCTTCACCACAGACACACCTAGGAAGCCCTTTAATTTCTTAGTGGAATAGAATCACAAGAAGCTATGCTTGGAAGCGGTTATTTTGTTTTAGTTTCTGCGCATGATCCGCTCACTTATGCACTTTTCAGTAGACTTATCGCCACGTCTGCCCCTGAGCTTTCTGCTTTGTTTCCAGGTTGGTATCAGGAAGGAAACAAGTGACTGAAAAAGGGCTAGGTTTGGATGGAGTCTGATGAGAGATGGGAGTGGAAGTAAATCTCGAGTGGAACTCAAGAGAGATGCAAATAGGAAGCTGGGTGTTCACTGTGTTATTTCTTGATTCAGTCTTATGAAATTGCCACTTTTGTAGGTCAAAGCTGGTTGAATGTTAGAAATTTCATTTGGCTTAAAATATTCTATTTATTTTGTGTTAAACACATAATATTAAAAATAAATATACAAATATCATGAATAAATAGAGAGAATATATGTATTTTTAAAACAAATCCTCACTAGCTTTATCAGTTAATTCAGTTGCTAAGTCATATCTGACTCTTTGTGACCCCCATCGACTGCAGCACGCCAGGCTTCCCAATCATCACCAACTCCCAGAGCTTGCTCAAAATCATGTCCATTGTGCTGGTGATATCATCCAACCATCTCATCCTCTGTCGTCCCCTTCTCCTCCCGCCTTCAATGTTTCCCAGCTTCAGGGTCCTTTCCAATGAGTCAGTTCTTCGTATAAGATGGACAAAGTATTGGAGTCTCAGCCTCAGCATCAGTGATTCCAATGAATATTCAGGACTGATTTCATCTGGGATTGACTGGTTGAATCTCCTTGCAGTACAAGGGACTCTCAAGAGTCTTTTCCAACACCATAGTTCAAGAGCATCAATTCTTTAGTGCTCAGCTTTCTTTATAGTCCAACTCTCACATCCATTATGACTACTGGAAAAACCATAGATTTGACTAGACAGACCTTTGTTGGCATAGTAATGTCTCTGCTTTTTAATATGCTGTCTAGTTTGGTCATAACTTTTCTTTAACGAGCAAGAAATTTTTAATTTCATGGCTGCAGTCACCATCTGAAGTGATTTTGGAGCCCAAGAAAATAAAGTATCACACTCTTTCCATTGTTTCCCCATTTATCTACCATGAAGTGATGCGACTAGATGCCATGATCTTAGTTTCCTGAATGTTGAGCTTTAAGCCAACTTTTTTACTCTTTACTTTCATCAAGAGGCTCTTTAGTTCTTTTTCACTTTCTGCCATAAGGCTGGTGTCATCTGCATATCTGAGGTTATTGATATTTCTTCTGGCAATCTTGATTCCAGCTTGTGCTTCATCCAGCCCGGCATTTCACATGATGTACTCTACATATAAGTTAAATAAGCAGGGTGACAATATACAGCTTTGACATACTCCTTTCCTGATTTGAAACCAGTCTGTTTTTCCATGTCCAGTTTTAACTGTTGCTTCTTGACCTGCATGCAGATTTCTCAAGAGGCAGGTCAGGTGGTCTGGTATTTCCATCCCCTGAAGAATTTTTCCACAGTTTGTTGTGATCCACACAGTCAAAGGCTTTGGCATAGTCAATAAAGCAGAAATAGATGTTTTTCTGGAACTTTTCTGCCTTTTTGATGATTTAAAGGAAGCTTGCAACTTGATCTCTGGTTCTTCTGCCTTTTCTAAATCAAACTTGCACATCTGGAAGTTCATGGTTCATGTACTGTTGTAGACTGACCTGGAGAATTTAGAGCATTACTTTACTAGTGTGTGAGATGAGTGCAATTGTGCGGTAGTTTGAACATTCTTTGGCTTTGCCCTTCTTTGGGATTGGAATGAAAACTGACCTTTTCCAGTCCTGGGGCCACTGATGAGTTTTCCAAATTTGCTGGCATATTGAGTGCAGCACTTTCACAGCATCATCAATAGCTCAACTGGAATTCCATCACCTCCACTAGCTTTGTTTGTAGTGATACTTTCTATGGCCCACTTGACTTTGCACTCCAGGATGTCTGGATCTAGGTGAGTGACCACACCATCATGGTTATCTGGGTCATGAAGATCTTTTTTGTACAGTTCTTCTGTGTATTCTTGCCACCTCATCTTAATATCTTTGGCTTCTTTTAGCTCCATGCCATTTCTGTCTTTTATTGTGCCCATCTTTGCATGAAATATTCCCTTGGTATCTCTAATTTTCTTGAAGAGATCTCTTGTCTTTCCCTTTCTATTATTTTCCTCTAATTTTTTGCATTGATCACTGAGGAAGCCTTTGTTGTCTCTCCTTGCTATTATTTGTAACTCTGCATTCAAACGAGTTTATCTTTCCTTTTCTCTTTTTCTTTTATCTTATTTTTTTTTCTCAGCTATTTGTAAGACCTCCTCAGACAACTATTTTGTCTTTTTGCATTTCCTTTTCTTGAGGATCGTCTTGATCGCTACCTCCTGTACAATGTCTTGAACATCCGTCCATAGTTCTTCAGGTACTTTGTCTATCAGTTCTAATCCTTTGAATCTATTTGTGACTTCCACTGTATAATCATAAGGAATTTGATTTAGGTCATACCTGAATGGTCTAGTGGTTTTCCTACTTTCTTCAATTTAAGTCTGAATTTGGCAATAAGGAATTCATGATCTGAGCCACAATCAGCTCTCAATCTTGTTTTTGCTGACTGTATAGAGCTTCTCCATCTTTGGTTGCAAAGAATATAATCAATCTCATTTTGGTATTGACCATCTAGTGATATCTGTGTGTAGAGTCTTGTGTTGTTGGAAGAGGGTGTTTACTATGAGCAGTGTGTTCTCTTGGCAAATCTCTGTTAGCTTTTGACCTGTTTCATTTTGTACTCCAAGGCCAAATTTGACTGTTATTCCAGGTATCTCTTGACTTCCTACTTTTGCATTCCAGTCCCCTATAGTGAAAAGGACAACTCTTTTGAGTGTTAGTTCTAGAAGGTCTTGTAGGTCTTCATAGAACCGTTCACCTTCAGCTTCTTCAGCATAACTGGTCAGGGCATAGACTTGGATTACTGTGATATTGAATGGTTTACCATGGAAATGTACAGAGATCATTCTAGCATATTTGAGACTGCATCCAAGTACTGCATTTCAGACTCTTTTGTTGACTATGAGGGCTACTCCATTTCTTCTAAGGAACTCTTGCCCACAGTAGTAGATATAATGGTCATCTAAGTTAAACTCACCCATTCCAGTCCATTTTAGGTCACTGATTCCTAAAATGTCAATGTTCACTCATGCCTTCTCCTGTTTGACCCTTCCAATTTGCCTTGACTCATGGAGGTAACATTCCAGGTTCCTATGCAATATTGCTCATTACAGCATTGGACTTTACTTCCAATACCAGTCACATCCACAGCTGAGTGTTGTTTTTGCTTTTGGTCCATCTCTTTCTTCTTTCTGGAGTTATTTCTCCACTGATCTCCAGCAGCATACTGGCCACCTACCAACCTGGGGAATTCATTTTTCAGTGTCCTATCTTTATGTCTTTTCATGCTGTTCATGGGGTTCTCAAGACAAGAATATTGAACGGATCTGCCATTCCCTTCCCCAGTGGACTGTGTTTTGCCAGAACTCTCCACCATGACCTGTCCATCTTGGGTGGCCCTACAGGGCATGGCTCACAGTTTCATTGAGTTAGACAAGGCTGTGGTCCATGTGGGGACTTCCCTGGTGGCTCAGATGGTAAAGCATCTGCCTACAGTGTGGGAGAACTGGGTTTGATCCCTGGGTTGGGAAGATCTCCTGGAGAAGGAAATGGCAACCCACTCCAGTACTCTTGCCTGGAAAATTCCATGGAGGGAGGAGACTGGTAGGCCACAGTCCATGAGGTTGCAAAGAGTCAGACATGACTGAGAGAATTCAATGTCAATGTGGTCCATGTGATCAGTTTGGTTAGTTTTCTGTGGTTGTGATTTTCATTCTGTCTTCCCTCTGATGGATAAGGATAAGAGACTTGTGGAAGCTTCCTGATGGGAGAGACTGACTTAGGGGGGGAAACTGGGTTTTGTTCTGATGGGTGGGGCCATGCTCAGTAAACCTTGAATCCAATTTTCTATTGATGGGCAGGACTGTGTTCTCTCCTTGTTTGACCTGAGGCCAGACTATGGTAGAGGTAATGAAGAACTAACTTTATATCATTTATAGCACTAATTTTATAGCATTTAAAAAAATCATTAGGGCACCCAAAACCAAAATGAAAGAAATAAATGAAAGACAAGAGGGACAAAGACGGGAATTTGGTTAGTTAATTCCTTACAGGTGGTATGGTCTCAGTACTCTGCTTGAATTATGACTTTGTGAGTCAGTATGTAACACTACACAAGCCATTTAGCTCTGACAGTCCTCATTCTTTTCATCTATTTCATGACTGTAGTAATAATAACCTACTGCACATTTGTTTTGAGGATCAAATGAAATAGCATGTGAAATACTATGTATGATGAAGACAGTCAGTGTTGTCCGCTCCAAACAGGTTCTGGATATGTGACCTGGAAAAGGAGTACGTCAAGGCTGTATATTGTCACCATGCTTATTTAACTTATATGCAGAGTACATCATGAGAAACGCTGGACTGGAAGAAACACAAGCTGGAATCAAGATTGCCGGGAGAAATATCAATAACCTCATATATGCAGATGACACCACCCTTATGGCAGAAAGTGAAGAGGAGCTAAAAAGCCTCTTGATGAAAGTGAAAGAGGAGAGTGAAAAACTTGGCTTAAAGCTCAATGTTTAGAAAATGAAGATCATGGCATCTGGTCCCATCACTTCATGGGAAATAGATGGGGAAACAGTGGAAACAGTGTCAGAATTTATATTTTGGGGCTCCAAAATCACTGCAGATGGTGACTGCAGCCATGAAATTAAAAGACACTTACTCCTTGGAAGAAAAATTATGACCAATCTAGATAGCATATTCAAAAGCAGAGATATTACTTTGCTGACTAAGGTCCATCTAGTCAAGGCTATGGTTTTTCCTCTGGTCATGTATGGATGTGAGAGTTGGACTGTGAAGAAGGCTGAGCGCCGAAGAATTGATGCTTTTGAACTGTGGTGTTGGAGAAGACTGTTGAGAGTCCCTTGGCCTGCAAGGAGATCCAACCAGTCCATTCTGAAGGAGATCAGCCCTGGGATTTCTTTGGAAGGAATGATGCTAAAGCTGAAGCTCTAGTACTTTGGCCACCTCATGCGAAGAGTTGACTCATTGGAAAAGACTCTGATGCTGGGAGGGATTGGGGTCAGGAGGAGAAGGGGATGACAGAGGATGAGATGGCTGGATGGCATCACGGACTCGACGGACGTGAGTCTGAGTGAACTCAGGGAGTTGGTGATGGACAGGGAGGCCTGGCGTGCTGCGATTCACAGGGTCGCAAAGAGTCGGACACGACTGAGTGACTGAACTGAACTGAACTATAGTTCTCAGATCCCAGTGAAGCAGATGGAGCATAACCTTCTGTCTATGAAACTATACCTGAGATCTTTGTGATAGGAAGAAAGGAAATTCTATTTTCCAGATGTTATGAGCAGAGTGGAAGTCCTAACCTACTAGTACCTCATAATATGACTGTATTTGGACCTAGGGCTTTAAAAAGCTAATTAAGTTAAAATAACATCATTAGAGTAGAACCTCATCCAATACAGCTGGTATCCTTATAAGAAAAGAAGTTTAGGACACGGACACACAGGGAAGACATCTGATGATGTGGAGAGCAATGGCCATCTAGCCAAGAGCAAATGTTCACTGCCAACACTTTGATCTTAGACTTCTAGCCTCTAGAAGCGTGAGAAAGTAAACTTTTGTCATATGAGCTACACAGCTCTAGCAAGCTAATACACTAGGTAATAGCTAACAAGGTATTAGATTGGGGTCTCATAAACTATTTAAAATTCAATCCTTATTCAGCTATATATAAAGGCTATGGATTTTCCTGTGGTCATGTATGGATGTGAGAGTTGGACTGTGAAGAAAGCTGAGCACAGAAGAATTGATGCTTTTGAACTGTGGTGTTGGAGAAGACTCTTGAGAGTCCCTTGGACTGCAAGGAGATCCAACTAGTCCATTCTGAAGGAGATCAGCCCTGGGATTTCTTTGGAAGGAATGATGCTAAAGCTGAAACTCCAGTACTTTGGCCACCTCATGCGAAGAGTTGACTCATTGGAAAAGACTCTGATGCTGGGAGGGATTGGGGGCAGGAAGAGAAGGGGACGACCGAGGATGAGATGGCTGGATGGCATCACCGACTCGATGGAGGTGAGTCTGAGTGAACTCCGGGAGTTGGTGATGGACAGAGAGGCCTGGCGTGCTGCGATTCATGGGGTCTCAGAGAGTCGGACACGACTGAGCGACTGAACTGAACCGAACTGACAGTTGGGACTAGTGAATGAAGTCGTGTCCGACTCTGCGACCCCATGGGTTGTAGCCTACCCAGCTCCTCTGTCCATGGGATTTTCCAGGCAATAGTCCTGGAGTGGATTGCCATTTCTTTCTCCAGGGGATCTTCCCAACCCAGGAATGGAATCCGCGTCTCCCGCATTGTAGGCAGACACTTTACCATCTGAGCCACCAGGACTAGCTGGTATCCAAATAGCAGTTTTGTGGTAAGGAAAGATTACATTTTTTGGAGGGGAGATCTTAAGAACTGTTATTAGCTATACAATCTTGGGAAATCTTTTATATAGCTATAAAAGAGATTGAAAAGTTGAAAGAATTATTCAAATGTAAGTTATTTTGGAAGTTTTTTTCCTCATTCTGGGAAAATTTAAAAAATTTAATATACATAGAAAAGTCTAATGAATTTAAAATGCCTTAACTGTAACAAATTTAAAGTCTGTAATAATTTTCCTGGTGGGTACAAATGGAATGCTAATTAATATTAGTATCAGAAAAACATAATTAGGAAGGTAAATCTGTTGTATTTTCTATCTCTGAAACCATGTAACACATTCTATTAGAAATGATTTAAGGACAATCAGAAATTTGGCTTAACTTCAATGTATCTATTCATCATCAGTGTGAATAATTAAGAGTGGATTGGACATTATTGCTACTTTTGTAATATTATTGTGTTCTTGAAGTATTAAATATCTGCAGAAAAATTCAGATATTTTTAAAGTAAAATTAATGTAATTAAGTTGTACCAATGCTATTCTGTTATTGCCAGAGTTCCCTACAATATGATTCTGCATTTTATTGGCATTTATATATTGCTTTAATACCTTATTCTGTATTAACTGATTTACAGTAATTGTCCCTTTGTGACTCAAGCAGTGCATAAATATGAATTCACCCTGTATAAGAAAATAACTTCACTGATTATCAATTGTAGCTTGTATTGAAGAATTTCACTAAATGATATTAAAATCATCCATAATGCCAATAACTTTGTGTGCCTTTGGGTACTGTTGTAATGGGTTATGTCTAACTTCAGGGAATATTTGGTGAAATTATCTTTTCACCAACCCATAGTAATTTAATTGGTAGCTTATATGCATTTTCTTGAAGAAAGAGTGAGAAAGAGAAAAAACAACATATGAATATTAAAAAATCTTGTCTTTATCAAGCTCTAATCTTGACTATTAAATAATGAGGTTTGTGCTACTTTGAAATAATAAGTGAATATGGCAATTTTCTAGCAAGTGCGGGAGTAGCACATATAAAAAGCTACTGACTGAGTTCTTGAATGTGTGTTTAAACCGACCATCCCACAGATTAACAATTCCCTCATGACTTCAGTTTTGAAATGCTTTAGGATACTTTTCAGATGTTGTAACAGAGGGCTAAAATCACAGTATTTTTAAAAAGAATGTATTTCCCCCCTAAAGAGTGAAAGAAGTCAGAAATAGAAAAACAAATACTGTACACTAATGAATATATGTGAAATCTGAAAAAAAATTGGTACAGATGATGTTATTTACAAAGCAGAAAAAGAAACAGATATACAGAAAAAGTATGGTTACCAAGGGGGAAAGGGGAGAGTGGGTGAGATGAATTAGGCCACTGAGATTAACATATGTCCACTGTTTATCCTGTGTATAAAATAGACAACTAACGAGAACCTACCGTGTAGCACAGGGGACTATACAGCAGTACTCAGTGCTCTGTGCCGACCTGAATGGGAAGCAGGTCCAAGAAGGACGGGAAACATGTATACATATAGTTGACTCTTTGCTGTATAATAGAAACTAATACTAAGAACTAAACTGTAAAGCAACTATACTCCAATAATTTTTTTAAAAAAATCTAGATACAAAAATAAATAAAGCAATACAGTTTATTTGAAAAAATTAATTTCACACTTAATAATAGTCCAGGCATACATGGTGTGGGGCAGATACGGCAGCTGCATAATGCTGAAGAGCCAGGCTCCTTCTATCATGTTGCTCTGCTGTCTAGGCATTTTCCTCATCCATTGCATAGTCCAATACAACTCATTTTCACTGTGGTCTGCTTTCTAGGAAACACGAAGAGGCAAGGAGTAGAAGGATGTCCTCTCCCCCAGAAGACATGTGCATATCACTTCCGTATTGACCAGACACAACAAAAAAGGCCACACCTACCTGCATAAGAGTCTGGGAGATGTGCCCTGCTGAAACTTCTATCTACATGTAGAAGAAATTGGGGAATCAGTAATCTTTGCCTGAATGAATAGATGGATTTTTGTTTTCTTTGCAGAGTTTAATTCCTAATCTGTGAACCAGAGATTTCAGAAAAGACCCTATTGGAGATTCTAGCCATGTCTTTAGGCTTTGCATGGATTCAACAGTCCAGCCAAAAAAGCGAAATAGTGTGGCTGATGTCCAGCAATATAGAGTGGGTGCTTTACAGTGAATCAGAAAGTCTTACTGGATATATCAGAGCTGTGGTCATAAACATGTTATTACATTTTTTTCTCAATAGAAACATAAACTGTGAGATAAACTTAGCTACTTAAGTTTGCAAAGATTAAAAAAAGCACTAAATTTGTCACTGATCACTTCAGCTTTCTTTTGAACAAACTGGTCAAGTCTTAGTTCTTCTAGATATATTAAGCAGTGTACTAATCATGGCAGCCTGAATTTACATAGTATAGTTTTGCCGTTATTAAAATGGTTCTAATTTCTATTTCATCAACTGAAAAGTTGATTTATTTTTTCTGAGTATAAAATTATTTAATTCTCTTTATAAAAGTCGCTCAGTTGTGTCTGACTCTTTGCAACCCCATAGACTATACAGCCCATGGAATTCTGCAGGCAAAAATACTGGAGTGGATTGCTTTTCCCATCTCTAGGGGATCTTCCCAACCCAGGGATCGAAACCAGGTCTCCCAGATTGCAGGTGGATTTTTTACCAGCTGAGGCACCAGGGAAGTCCCAATTCTCTTTATAAAAACATGCAAAGAAGAAAGCAAAAATAATTAATAATTTTACTGTTTAAAGATAATTCTTTATTACCATTTTGGTATATATTCTCCCAGGCTTCTTCAATGCATACAGAATATAAACTAATAAGTTTGTTACACATTAGCTTATTAATAATCATGAATTATTTAGCATCCATCATTCTACTCAGAGTTCTAAGGGAAGCTCTACCCAGATTACTTGGGATCCTCAAAATCTGGAAATGTTCTGACTTTCTTGTTCATCTTCTTCTTATGTGCTCTATCAGTCTCATTCTTAATCATCTCATGGTGTATGTCACCTTGGATTGAGATGATTAAAATTTTTGTAACTAGATGATTTCCATACAGAAAATCTGGGGAAAGATGTGCTTTCTCCCAATTTTCTCATTCATACTTAACTGAGAATAGGTTTTGTGATGTAGCAATTCTTGGTCTTTCCCCAATTTGATCTGAGTTCTTGGTGAGGGAGTGTTAGTCTTCCAGCTAAGCTACAGTCCATGTGTTATCTATGTAGCTACCTTTTTTCTGGCATACTCAAGTAAGTTAGGTAATTTCATTTACTACCTAGTAACAGTAAAGTAAATTGTTCATTAGGAACTCAGCTGAAAGTATTGCCTTGAAGCTGATGCTTATTTAAGTTAGATATTATAATTTTATGCTCACTCTTGTGTAAGTTTCATTTCCCGAATATTATTAAACTTTTTCAATGAAGCATATTCCACTGCCTTTTATCGGCCATTGCTGTTGCTGAAAAACATGGTGCAAATCCATTTCTCACTTCTATGTAGTCATTTTTTTTTCCTTCTTGTAGGCTTTTAGAATCTGCTCTTTGTTCCTGGTTTTAGAAAACTTAGGAGTATATGCCAAAGTATGAATCTTTCACTTTTACTGCTCGACACGTTTAATCTTAGGATTTATGTTTTTCCTTGTCTCTGATAAAAACTCTTGTATTATTTCATTGACTAATATCTCTCCTATCTTCTTAGAAATGCTTTTTAGTGTATGTTTGATCTTCTTATTTAATTTTCCATTTCTCATCACTCCCTTTTACATTTTTTATAATTTTGTCTTTGTGCTCTACATTCTGAGAGATTTTCTCTTATCTCATTTAATATTTTTGTATTGTAAAGATGTTATATTGAGACAGGAAGATACATGTTACGAAATTCCTTTTTGTCCACTTAAATTAAAATCATATATTGTAACTTTGGCAAGTAACATCAGTTTGTCATTAACAAATTTTAAATAATTGCCTACAATAACTATTTAGTCTCACAATTAAGATTGGTGAAGAACCAGGTGAGTGCAGTAAACTGAGAATTTCATAAATGATTTCTAAGTTAATGTAAGTAGACTGAAATAACTTCAAAATACCCAAAATCTTAAGATGAAATATGAACAGCTTAAGTCCACTGTTGAGGTCATAAACTGCAGAACTGAAACTATAAGACGGCAACTCTGACTGACAGAAAAAATTTATATGCTTTTCTAGAGTACAGAAAAAATAAAACTGAAGATATAACATGGAATTGAAAATGGAGATCTATTATATATTATAGATCTTTTCCAAAGAAGAAATCAATTAAACTTGAGGGCCTAAATCTCTTTCTATATGTAGGTCTTCCCTGGAGTTGATATAGAAATAAGGTCAGCATTGCTCCTTTTTGAAAGGCAGTCTAGTCAGCTAGTACCCTTTCTTTACGCTTCCATCCACTGACTACTTACAGGAATTTTTTTCACAATCACAATTGGTGAGGTGATGCAAATTGGGGGCAACTGTAACTGCACCGTATAAGAAGTCCTGGAGAGGACGGCCTGGGACAGCTCACCTTAGACGTGGGGTCAGTGTTTTTTCTTTTCCCTTGGGTGTGTGTGTCCTGGATTCTTTTTTCTTTCCTATTAGAGAATAAGATGTAAGACTTGGTGAGGGCAGAGGAGGCCACTGAATCGTTAATGGTCCTCATTCTCTTTGACAAAAATGGTAACTCTTCAGAAAACTGAAAGAAGTTCAGTTCAGTTCAGTTGCTCAGAAGCGTCTAACTCTTTGTGATTCCATGGACTGCAGCACGCCAGGCTTCCCTGTTCATCACCAACTCCCAGAGTTTTCTCAAACTCATGTCCCTTGTGTCGGTGATACCATCCAACCATCTCATCCTCTGTCGTCTGCTTCTCCTCCTGCCTTCAATCTTTCCCAGGAGCAGGATCTTTTATAATGAGCTGGCTGTTCGCATCAGATGGCCAAATTATCTGATTTTCAGCTTCAGCATCAGTCCTTGTAATGAATATTCAGGATTGATTTCCTTTATGATCAACTTGTTTGATCTCCTTGCAGTCCAAGGGACTCTCAAGAGGCTTCTCCAACACCACAGTTCAAAAGCGTCAATTCTTGGGTATTCAGCCTTCTTTATGGTCCAATTATCATAACCATACATGACTACTGGAGAACCATAGCTTTGACTAGATAGACCTTTGTTGGCAAAGGTCTTGAAGAGATCTCTAGTCTTTACCATTCTATTATTTTCCTCTATTTCTTTGCAATGATCTCAGAATGGCTTTCTTATCTCTCTTTGCTATTCTTCAGAATTCTGCATTCAAATGGGTATGTCTCTGCCTTTTAATATGCTGTTTAGATAGGTCATAGCTTTTCTTTCAAGGAGCAAGGGTCTTTTAATTTCATGGCTGCAGTCACCATCTGCAGTGATTTTGGAGCCCAGGGAAATAAAGTCTCTCAGTTTCCATTGTTTCCCCATCTACTTGCCATGAAGAGATGGGACCAGATGCCATGATCTTAGTTTTCTGAATGATGAGTTTTAAGCCATTTTTTTTTCACTTTCCTCTTTCACTTTCATCAAGAGGCTCTTTAGTTCTTCTTCACTATCTGCTATAAGGGTGGTGTCATCTGCATATCTGAGGTTATCTATATTTCTCTCGGCAATCTTAATTCCAGTTTATGCTTCATCCAGCTTGGCATTTTGTATGATGTATTCTCCATATAAGTTAAATAAGCAGGGTGACAATATACAGCCTTGACATACTCCTTTCCTGATTTGGAACCAGTCTGTTTTTCCATGTCCGGTTCTAACTGTTGCTTCTTGACCTGCATACAGATTTCTCATGTGGGGGGCCTGGTATTCCCATCTCTTGAAGAATATTCCACAGTTGGTTGTGATCCATGTAGTTAAAGGCTTTGGCATAGTCAATAAAGAAGAAGTAGATGTTTTTCTGGAACTCTATTGCTTTTTGATGATCGAATGGATGTTGGCAATTTGATCTCTGGTTCCTCTGCCTTTTCTAAATCCAACTTGAACATCTGGAAGTTCATTCATGTACTGTTGAAGCCTGTCTTGGAGAATTTTGAGCATTACTTTGTTAACGTGTGAGATGAATGCAATTGTGTGGTAGTTTGAACATTCTTTGGCATTGCCTTTCTTTGGGATTGGAATGAAAACTGAGCTTTTTCATTCCTGTGACCACTGCCAAGTTTTCCAAATTTGCTGGCATATTGAGTGCAGCACTTTCACAGCATCATCTTTTAGGATTTGAAAGAGCTCAACTGGAATTCCATCATCTCCACTAGCTTTGCTTATAGTGATGCTTCCTAAGGCCCACTTGACTTTGCATTCCAGGATGTCTGGCTCTAGGTGAGTGGTTACACCATCGTGATTATCTGGGTCATGCTGATCTTTTCTTGTATAGTTCTTCTGTGTATTCTTGCCACCTCATCTTAATATCTTGTGCTTCTGTTAAGTCCATATCATTTCTGTCCTTTAGTGAGCCCATCTTTGCATAAAATATTCCCTTGGTATCTCTAAATTTCTTGAAGCGATCTCTAGCCTTTCCCATTCTATTATTTTTCTCTATTTCTTTGCAATGATCACTGAGGATGGCTTTCTTATCTCTCCTTGCTATTCTTTGGAACTCTGCATTCAAATGAGTATGTCTTTCCTTTTCTCCCTTGCCTTTAGCTTTTCTTCTTTTCTCAGCTATTTGTAAGGCCTCCTCAGACAATCATTTTGCCTTTTTGCATTTCTTTTTCTCGAGGATGGTCTTGATCACTGCCTCTTACAGGAGTGAGGGACTCCTATAAGATAGGAGCATAGGATAGGAACATAGGCATTACGGACTCAAATTCAAATAGTAGAGTGTTTTAAAGTGTTTCTTTGTCAACACCATATCTTATGAACACTCTCTCCTTCCTGAAACTGAAACTTGTATGGGTACAGTGGCTGTTTAAGCCCAAGTGTGTTTCTTCACAATCCTGGTTTCCTTAAAGAACTCTTTCTCTCTTAATTAGCATCTATCATTTCCTTTTTAAGTGCTATTTAAAGATGGATTGAATAGAACAAACCATATTGGCATGAATAGGACTTCATATTTGTTGGTAAATTTTCACTAGAGACACTGAGATTCTTTGGGAAGGGGGCAGATTTTCAGAGACTTCACTGAAATGGAAGATCAAATTCTATCTATAGGTTTGGAGTCTGGGGGTGTTTGCTTTTGTGGTTATTTCATTGAGTTTTCCCTTCAACTTTGCTTAAAAATATATACATTTCTTAAATAGCAAGACTTTTGTTCTCATTCATATGTTCATCTGGAAATTGATCAGTTTTATCATCCTTTCCTCTGGGTTTCTAATAGTTACTGCTATCATCAGGGATTATTTAAAATCCACCAAAAACCCTAAATTGGAAAATAAAGCATAACGTCCTCTCAAATATCCCTCAATCAAGCTGCACAGGCCACAAAAATTGGCTCTTTTACCCTACTAAATTCTAGAGATCGGGGTCTTGACATGTTTTAACCAGATCCAATCTGAAACATAAGGAAGGGGTACATCAGAGAGACAGTGGAGATAAACCACACAAATCCTGAAGGATTAATGCAATGCCCTGTTTGACCCCAAAGGCTTAGAAATTGATGAATTGATATGGAAAAGAATCTCAATCAAGTTAAACAGAAAAACAAACAAACAAAAAACCCCTGAAAATTGCTATCTACTTCTGTGCTGTGTGCGCTCAGTTGCTCAGCTGTGTCCAACTTTTTGCTCGGCACCAATTCCAAGCTTCTCAAGGCTGAACAATGACAAGCTTCTTATTATGCCCACTTTACAAGTAAAAGCAGTGAGTTTTACAGTAACTTGCCAATGTCAAACAACTATTATTAGAGGTGGTACACTGATATCAAGGTGGATGTACATTTTACTATACTGTCACATCTCCCAATCAAGATACAATATGTTAAGTGTTGGGATGCATGTAGCCCACAGTACTGTGATTCAGGTTTCATTGTGTGTGTGTGTGTCTTTAATTTCCTGTCTTTTGTTTCCACGAATCATATACTGAAATTGAAAGATATGAAAATTCACATGCCCAAGTGTAATTATTCTGTTCAACAACAATCTCTTAATACGTAAAGGTTTACTTCATCTTCCTATTGGGATCACTCATCTGACTCTCCTCATGAGAGAAAAGCAGTCTGAACAAAAAGATTCTTTTTGGTCTGAGTAGAAGCAAACCATCCAGAGAAGTCTCCAGCAGGGTTAAATGTAACTGACAATGCAGCTTCCCTTTTTTGATCTTTTCTCCAGACCCCAGTCAGCCAATTCATTCTTCCAGGTGTGAATCCTAACAACTACAGCTTTTTTTCTGGTATATAATAAGGCATTTAAAAATTCATTTCTTCCTTAAGACATAAACACTATCAGACATTGTCTTCTGTCCTTGATTGTGGAGAACTTTCCTAACTTCTTTTTAATTTGTTACACATTGTGCTTATTTTGCTCTTTAATTTAGCTGTCCTTTTATCAGATTCCATTCTGTTTTCATAACTTCCAGTTTATCTCCCATTCCCTTTTAAACTAACCCCTAAGTGCAAATAACCACGCTTGTTTTTGTAGAATGAAGTGGATACTTTAATAGGATTAAAAAATTAATTTGTGAGCACAAAACCTCTGGTTTAGAAGTCTCTTTAAGAACAGTTCCTATCATAATAAACAGTTGATAAGGAAACATTCTGTAAATATTACCTGAAAGAAATAAACAAGGCAGACAGACACTTAGTTTTATTCCTTTATGCCCATCTGTGCTTTGCATTTTCAAAACCTAAGCCCTTCCAAAAGCTTTCAGGCAAAATCAGCACAGCTGTTTATTTTTTTTAGTTAACATTCCTTGATAGCCAACGTAATGGAGAAAGGACATTAATATTTATTAAGCACCTACCAATGTCAGGCATCATGCTAAGCAATTTTCACCTGCTATCTTAAATCTTCACAAAGTTCTCCTTTTCAGAGATGACAAAATAGTGACTGAGACTGGTTAAGGTAAGCTTGACTCACTCAGAATATGAAAAAATCACAAGAGATTATTGCTCTTAATGGAACAAGTAAAAAGATGGATGGATGAACTCCAAAAATTAGTTTTTATAGCCCACAGAGAGGTGAGGTACACAAAACATTAATGGAACTAAACTTGAGAGTGTTACAGTGTTTTCCTAGGTCTCCTGGTGGGGTCACCTCTGAAAACATGGTGGGAAACACTGCAAGCCAAACGTACACAGTAAGGTTGCAAAGCAAGGAGAAACCAGCTAAACTTTTAAAAGTCTCTCATAAAAAAAGAAAATAAAATAAAATAATAAAAGTCTCTCATAATGCTGCCGAGTCCAAGCTCACTCTGCTCACTGCGTGACAGGCCAATGAATCCGAGAGAGGAGGTGTTGAGGCCAGGAAAATGACTTTATTCCAAAAGTAGCTGACTGAAAAGACGGCAGCCTAGCACCTCAAAATAACCATCTTACAGGGGTCTGAATGCCAGTTTCCTTAATAGATCAGAGATGGGGGGAGGTGAGGGAGTGAAGTAAAAGGTCTTTAATCTTACAAACATCTAGAATGGCAAGCCTCGGGCAGGGGAGGTGTTCATTCCTTCCTGCCTGCCTTCTACAGGTGGACAAAGTTCTGAACAAAGGCACTTTAGTTTAACCATCAGGCAAAGGGGGATCCTTTTAAGTAAGCCATTATGTATGCTTATAATAACAAAAGCAATGAAAAACAAGTCCAAGAAGCAGTTTCTACCATGGAGTCAGAATTGGCTTCTTCTCTGCAACAATAAGTTGATAAGTCAGACTAGAATCTTGAAGACCTCCAGGTGTAGAACAAGTCTGCACCCATCTGCCAACTCTTTTCTGTGGAGTCTTCACCAGTACACAGGACAGAACTGGGGAAATAACAGGGGAGCTGAAAGAAATTCCACAAATTTCCTGAGGGTTATATTAGGAACAGGGGAGCTCATGAAGGACTAAGTGCAGAAAAAGGCAACAGATAGAGATCTCTGAAATGATGAAAGGTGGGAGTAGAGCTGGAGTGCTGTTATAGCTTTCTGGTGATCTAAAGCGCAGGACTGTAAAACACTGAGATATCTCGAGATTTTTACTGGTGCTTAAATCCCAAGTCCCGCTTGAAGGAGAGTCCGAACTGAACTCCAAATTATTTGGAACAAGTGGTGTTTTGACATTAAACCAAAATTCAACTCATTCTAGACTCAGTTTGTGTATAAATTACACGGAGAAGCATGATTATTAATGGGAACAAATGTCATTTACTTCAATATCCACTATTCTTTTATACCAACGTGTGTGCTGCATGCTTAGTCACGTCAATCACATCCAACTCTTTGCAGCTCCATGGATTGTAGCCCATCAGGCTCCTCTGTCTGTGGGATTCTCCAGGCAAGAATACTGGAGTAGGTTGCCATGCCTTCTCCAGGGGATCTTCCCCTGACCCAGGGATTGAACCCATGTCTCCTGCATTGCAGGCAGATTCTTTACTGACTGAGCCACCAAGGAAGCCCCTGGTGAATATCCAGACTACAAATTATAACCAGGTAAAGAACCTTGGACTGCAAGGAGATCCAACCAGTCCATTCTGAAGGAGATCAGTCCTGGGTGTTCTTCGGAAGGAATGATGCTAAAGCTGAAACTCCAGTACTTGGCCACCTCATGCGAAGAGTTGACTCATTGGAAAAGAGTTTGATGCTGGGAGGGATTGAGGGCAGGAGGAGAAGGGGATGACAGAAGATGAGATGGTTGGATGGCATCACCAACTCGATGGATGTGAGTCTGAGTGAACTCTGGGAGTTGGTGATGGACAGGGAGGCCTGGCGTGCTGCAATTCATGGGGTTGCAAAGAACTGGACACGACTGAGCGACTGAACTGAAATGAACTGAACTGAACTGAAAGAAGCACAGAAACAAGACCTATTCTCAAAAAGAAGATGTAAAGGGACTTCCCTGGTAGTCCAGAGGTTAAGCCTCTGCACTGCAGGGGGTGTGGGTTCAACTCCATCCCACATGGCATGGCCCAAAAATACAAACATAAGAAAACATTTTTTGAAAAGGAAAGGATGGTCAATAGAAACAGACCCAAATGTATTCCAGAGATTAGAATTAACAGACAGAAATTTTAAAATAACTTTTATAAACATGTTAACATGCTCAGCAGAAAAGTTAAGTACTGAGCATGAACGGATATTTAGGAAAAAATCAACAATGCAAAAAACAAATGAGAATTCTAGAACAAAAAAATACAACAGTAAAAATGAAAGTCATTTCATATTTCTAAAAGCAGAAAGCACAATTCAAAAGAAAAGACCTATGGGGAAAAAGAAAGACCTATGAACTGTATAAATATCATGATTTTTATACCCACAGAAAGTTAAGGTACAAAAAAGGTGAATGGACTCATTTCAGAGCTCCATAAGCTCTTGCTAGAAGGGGGGAATGCCCTGCCACTCTTCTCCTAGATAGGCCAAAGGTAAAACAGAATGGTTAAAGTATTTTCAGGAGATGAGAGTTATTAAATAGAAACTCTGAGATTTTTATTCAGGTCATTCTGACACCAAAGCCTGGGCTCTTTCTATTATAAAGCTCTGAATCTCAAATTATGCGCTCACATTTCTTAGTATAGTACTTTTATTCAGTTACTTCCTACCAGATGTCTCCTAATTCAGATAACAAAATGCCTGTGGGCCAGATCCGTGTCCTCTAAATTAGTTCCGTCTTCTGTAATCCCAAATTAAGATATCTGCATATAAAAATTGCTACATATATGTTGTCAAAACTAAATCAGATCTGCTCTACAAGCCAATTCAGATGGAGTTGATAGAAAGATATAGACATAGACATAGACATAGATGTTATTTAGAGCCTAGGGGCACACTTTTGCTGGATCTTCATCTAGTATTATTGATCCTAAACTCTTTTATTTTTGCCCCCAGCCTCCACCATTTACTATTCTATTCTATGTCTTTGATGTGATTAAATAGGAGTCTCAAAATCAGATGTCTTCAGTGGCCAGGGAGATCAATTGCACCAAGCTGGGTAATCAGGCAATACAGAGCTGTGAGAAATGCAGAAATGCAAACAGCTGTAAAGTGATGCCATGCCAAAATGTATTCAAGTTCAAATATATTTGTAATAGTCTCCTGAAAAACATTTCAGCCAGATCTCTTCCCTGCACTGCCAGTGTGCTCTGCAGAATAGAGCACAATGGTTAAAATTCCCTGGACAGACAAAACTGATTTCAAGTTTCAGTTCTACCACTGCTGACTTTGGTAACAGAGACCTCATCACTGACCACTTTTAGCTTTAGAACACTGCATAATCGGACAATAATAGTAACAGTACCTACTTCATGAAAGTGAAAGTGTAAATTGCTCAGTCTTGTTCGACTCTGTGCAACCCCATGGACTATAGCCAGCCAGGTTCATCTATTCCTGGGATTCTCCAGACAAGAATACTGGAGTGGGTTGTCATTCCATTCTCCAGGGGATTGTCCTGACCCAGGGATGCACTGCAGTCAGATTCTTTACTGTCTGAGCCTCCACTACATAAGTCATTCAATTCACTTCCATCACTCACTTGTGTCTGAATCTTTGCAACCCCGGGGACTGCAGCACGCCAGGCCTCCCTGTCCATCACCAACACCTGGAGTATACTCAAACTCATGTCCATTGAGTCAGTGATGCCATCCAACCATCTCATCCTCTGTCATCCCCTTCTCCTCCTGCCTTCAATCTTTCTACATTTGCAATCTGTCTACACTTGCAGTTATTCCTATAAAAATAATGTTCATGATCAAATATTAAGTAGAATATCAATACATAATATATTAACTACAGTGACTTACTGATGACTAGCAGTGAGTCCATTACTCAATAATGGCATCTATATTTTTTTATGTCATGTTCATGAAAAGCCTATAATTTCTATATTTTCAGAATAATTTTTCCTTCTAAAGGCCACTCTAGATACATTCCACTGTCATTCAAAAGGAAACTTGATGACTCTGCAGACTCTTCTCTATCAAAAACACTCCAAACATTCAATAGGGAAACATTTAAATACAATGATAATAAGATTTCTTCTGGAGTAACCATTGAAATGAAAATGAAGTAGGATTATGGCTCATTTTATATGTCACATTTATCTATTTGTCATCTTAATAAACTGCTGTCGACAGGGTAAACCTGTTGGCTGCTATTTCTATTGCCAGCAACCTATTTATATGCACCATATAAATGCTTTATGGGTAGATCACTCATCATATTTTGACTTAGAGCAAAATAAAGACATTAATTTGCCGAAGGACAGTAGTCCATCTCCCATAGTTGCAGTCTTTTCATGACTTTAAAATAAAGATTTTAAATCTTGACAACATCATAAGACAGCATGATTCATTTTCCTGAAGTTTCCATTGATCCTTTCCATTTCTCTATGCAATTTTGTATGCAAAACTTCAATATAAACTTTTGCTATAGTACAGGTGGCTGTGATCAAAACCATTCCCAAGAAAAAGAAACGCAAAAAGTCAAAATGGTTGTCTGAGGAAGCCTCCCAAATAGCTGAGAAAAGAAGAGAAGCAAAAGGCAAAAGAGAAAAGGACAGATACCCATCTGAATGTAGAGTTCCATAGAATAGCAAGGAGAGATAAGAAAACATTCCTAAGTGAACAATGGAAAGAAATAGAGGAAAACAATAGAATGGGAAAGACTAGAGATCTCTTCAACAAAATTAGAGATACCAAGGGAATATTTCATGCAAAGATGCACACCATAAAGGACAGAAATGGTATGGACCTAACAGAAGCACAAGATATTAAAATAGGGTGGCAAGAATACACATAAAAGTGAAAGTGAAAGTCGCTCTGTCATATCCGACTCTGCGACCCCATGGATTGTCCATGGAATTCTCCAGGCCAGAATACTGGAGTGGGTAGACTTTCCCTTCTCCAAGGGATCTTCCCAACTGAAGAATAGAACCCATGTCTCCTACATTGCAGGCGGATTCTTTACCAGCTGAGTACAAGAGGAGACCAAGAACACTGGAGTGAGTAGCCTATCCCTTCTTTAGAGGATCTTCTCGACCCAGGAATTGAACAGGGTCTTCTGCATTACAGGCAGATTCTTTACCAACTGAGCTATCAGGGAGTACAGAGAAGAACTGTACAAAAAAAAGATCTTAATGACCCAGATAACCATGATGGTGTGATCACTCACCTAGATCCAGACATCCTGGAGTACAAAGCCAAGTGGACCACAGGAAGCATCACTACGAACAAAACTAGTGGAGGTGATGGAATTCCAGTTGAGCTATTTCAAATTCTAAAGGATGATGCTGTGAAAGTGCTGCACTCAATATGCCAGCAAATTTGGAAAACTGAACAGTGGCCACAGGACTGGAAAAGGTCAGTTTTCATTCCAATCCCAAAGAAAAACTATGCCAAAGAATGTTTAAACTACCACGCAATTACACTCATTTCACATGTTAGCAAAGTAGAAAATTCTCCAAGCCAGGCTTCAACAGTATGTGAACTGAGAACTTACAGGTACTCAAGTGAGATTTAAAAAGGGCAGATAAAGCAGAGATCAAATTGCCAGCATCTGTTGGATCATAGGAAAAGCAAGAGAGTTCCAGAAAAACATCTACGTCTGCTTTATTGACTATGCCAGAGCCTTTGACTGTGTGGATCACAACAAACTGTGGAAAATTCTTCAAAAGATGGAAATACCAGACCACCTCGCCTGTCTCCCACGAAATCTGTGTGCAGGTCAAGAAGCAAAAGCTAGAACTGGACATGGAAAAACAGACTGGTTCCAAATAGGGAAAGGAGTACATCAAGCCTGTACATTGTTACCATGCTTATTTAACTTATATGAAGAGTACATTATGCAAATTGCCAGACTGGATGAAGCACTAGCTGGAATCAAAATTGCTGGGAGAAATATCAATAACCTCAGATAAGCAGGTGACACTACCCTTAGAACAGAAAACAAAGAAGAACTAAAGAGCCTCTTGATGAAAGTGAAAGAGGAGAGTGAAAAAGCTGGCTTAAAACTCAACATTCAGAAAACTAAGATCATGGCATCCAGTCCCATCATTCATGGCAAATAGATGGGGAAACAATGGAAAATGAGAGACTTTATTTTCTTGGGCTTCAAAATCACTGCCGATGGTGACAGCAGCCATGAAATTGAAAGACGTTTATTCCTTGGAAGAAAAGTTATGACCAAACTAGACAGCATATTAAAAAGCAGAGACATTACATTGCCGTCAAAGGTGTGAATAGTCAAAGCTATGGTTTTCCCAGTAGTCATGTGTAGATGTGATAATTGGACCATGAAGAAGGCTAAACGCCGAAGAACTGGTGCTTTTGAACTGTGGTGTTGAAGAAGACTCTTGAGAGTCCCTTGGACTGCAAGGAGAACAAACCAGTCAATCACAAAGGAAATCAATCCTGAATATTCATTACAAGGACTGATGGTGAAGCTGAAACTCAGATAATTTGGCCACCTGATGCGAACAGCCAGCTCATTATAAAAGACCCTGCTCCTGGGAAAGATTGAAGGCAGGAGGAGAAGGGGACAACAGAGGACAAGATGGTTGGATTGCATCACTGAGGTCGAGCGAGCTCCTGGAAATGGGATGGACAGGGAGGCGTGGCATGCTGCAGCCCATGGGGTTGCAAAGATTCGGACACACCTGAACAAATGAACAACAACAATCTCACAAAATTAGTAATATTGCTGCTAAGTCACTTCAGTTGTGTCTGACTCTGTGCGACCCCATAGACCGGGGCCCACTGTCTCTGGGATTCTCCAGGCAAGAACACTGGAGTGGGTTGCCATTTCCTTCTCCAATGCATGAAAGTGAAAAGCGAAAGTGAAGTCACTCAGTCGTGCCTGACTCTTAGCGACCCCATGGACTGCAGCCTACCAGGCTCCTCCATCCATGGGATTTTCCAGGCAAGAGTACTGGAGTGGGGTGCCATTGCCTTCTCCGAATATTATTAACTTGCAATATGAAATATTATCAGCTTACTCAATAAATATTTATTAATGAACCATTGTGTGCCAGAACCAAAGGAGACAGTGTTAAGGAAGACTTACGTGGTCTCTGACCATGAAACTTACTATCTAATGTGGAAGACACTTATTTAAGAAAATGAAATACTTAATGAATTACATAAGAAAGAATTTATTTACTTTCCATTGTGATAAATGTTTCAAGCAAATGTAATTTGCATTTATTTATTTATTAAACACATGTTGAAAATCATGTTATGTATCAAGAAATGTATAAGGTAAAAATGACAAAGAATATCACAGTTCCTCTGTACAGAAGCCTAACTTGGTATTTCTAGGAAGAAAGATAAATACTTCCACTGCAAAATATAATGTGCAACAGACATATAGGTGGTTACACAGCAACATAGAGAGAGAAGACTCTACCTGTGAAGGTATATGTGAAGTTTCCCAGAGGAGGTTACATCTAAGTGATTATGGAAGAATAAATAGAATATGGCAGACAGAGAACGTGAGGAAGGAGTATCTAACGAGATGATACACTTTTTTTTTCAAGGAAGAAGGCATTGACGTTAAAAAAAAATGATGTATTTGAAAATTGCTCTTTGTTTCTATCTCTTAACATATGTAGCACTTATCAAATGAAATGCAAAAGTGAAAATAAGTGGTCCTTATCCTTTTGGAGCTCAAAATCTAGAAGAAAAAGTACAAATAAATAAGAGGTATACAATAGATTAAGCAAACATGGTAGCTCAGAAGTAAAGAATTCGCCTGCAGTACAGAAGACACAAGTTCAGTCCTTAGCTTAGGGAGATCCCCTGGAGGAGGAAATGGCAACCCACTCCAGTATTCTTGCCTGGAAAACCCCATGGACAGAGGAGCCTGGCAGGCTATCACAGTCCATAGGGTCTAAGAGAGTCGGACACAATTGAGCTACTAAACAAAAACAACAAATACAATAATTATTGATAATTGTATTAGAATTATATGCCAAATCTATAATGTAATCTCAAAAAGAATACCACAAAATGATTTTTTAACCTGTGAAAATTAACAGATTTATATCTATTAAAACAAAGGGGGGAAAGAACAAGAGAGGAGAATAACCCTCCTAAATATTTAAAAACACAATATTTAACACTTCCATAATTTAACTGGTTTGGAAGTGGTGATTGAATGCATAATTACAGGCCTGTGAGTAACTAGAGTAATTGAAGAAATGGGCACTTCAAGTCAGGGGAAGGTGGTTTTTCAGTAAAAGATGTTTGGAAAAAAATATTAATAGCTTTGAACCCTTACTCTAAGCCCCAGTTATATGTCTCCCTCATCCTTCTGAATGTTCTCAGGGGCTCTAGGCTCTCCTAGTGCCTTCTCCTGTCAGTGGTGGGCTGGTGGGTTTAGCTCCACCTGTTTCTCTTTCCTTTCTCCGTGGGACTGGCTTGTCTGCAGGAAGCGTTTCTCTGGTTTACTCTCAAGCATGCAGTAAACTTGTAAATAAATACTAAGTCTCTCCAGCAGGCATCCATTATCTAGGTTGGACCATGTGACTGGATGGATAAGGCTTTCAAATCTGGGGTGATGGAGATGGAGATGGTGTTTACTGGTAGAAAACTCACTGTAGTCTCATAAACGTGCCAAGTCGCTTCCATTGTATCTGACTCTGCGAACCTATGGACTGTAACCTGTCAGGCTCCTCTGTCCGTGGGATTCTCTAGGCAAGAATACTGAGTTGCAGTGCCTTCCTTCAGGGAATCTTCCCGACCCAGGGATCAAACCCAGGGAACTGGAGTCTCTTATACTTCCTACATTGGCAGTTGTGTTCTTTACCACTAGCACCACCTGGTCTCATAAATAACCAATGTTTTGCTGCATGGGCAACAATTTGAAAGAGCAAAGAGGTCTGGCATTTGCCTTAAAATTTTTTTAAACTTCTAGTGTAAATAAAGTAGGAATCTTTCAGCTTTGCTCATGCTTAAGTGCTGACCAGAAGGGGTGTTGACCCACACAGGTGATGCTGGTGTGTATCACACCATATTTTTCTAGGTTTATCCATGGCTACTAATGGCTGTAGTCTGAACCAATAGCCCTGAGCCTGGACATTAAGCAGCTAAACTGGGCAGGATTTTTGACCTCACTGGGTCACAGGGAGTTGTATCAGGTTTACCCAGAGGTGAGCAGGTTCTCTTCTAGGAGGGATTACAGGCAAGTAGGCTTAACCAAAAAGTAGGCAGGGCTCTTAGGTTCTTGCTGCTGCAGCTTGATCTTGAGATATCTGGTGATAGTTTGGTCTGGCTTCATAGGGGAGACTGACGTGGGATTCAGCAGTTTTCAGACATTGGGAAGCAGCATAATAATTGCTACTTCAGTTGCGAAACAGCTGAAGTCCCTGTGAACTAGTGAATTTTTGGCTTTAATTGCCAGTGCTAGGCTTAGACAGGCAGCATTAGAAAATTGCTCCATGACCCTGTGGACAGATGAATCTTGGATTCATGTTACTGGTCCCAAGGCTCCAGAGTCCTGCCATGTGGTCCCTAATTGGTCCCAAATGGTTCATTTTGTTAATTGTTAATTATGCAAGCTCTGACCACAGCTTGAATTTTCCCCAATCTAATTTTTATATAGTTCTAGTGGGGCATATGGCAGAGGTATTTGCCCTTCTTGGCCCTCACGCATAGGAGTTTCAACAAAACACAAAGCAACTGTAATTCAAAGATTTGTGGAGGAGATTTTTCCATTTGACCAAATGCAAAAGTCCATGGCAAAAGTCAACAGCCACATCCAGATGGAAAAGCACTGAAAATCCAGAATGTAGATAGAATTCACAGTCAATTCATCATGAGAATCCAGAAGCTTGGTGTTCAAAGGCAAAAAGGAAATGAAAAATTTTCATGGATTTTACACATAAGAAATATGAGATAAGGATTGCCAAAATTAACCTCTTTCTAGGAGATTTCTCCCAGATGAGTTTTAGTTCACCTGTCACTGATTCTGGCAAGCTAGTATAGAATATGCAGATGACATCATCCTTACAGCAGAAAGTGAAGAGAACTAAAGAGCCTCTTGATGAAAGCGGAAGAGGAGAGTGAAAAAGTTGGCTTAAAACTCAACATTCAAAAAAACTAAGATCATGGCATCTGGTCCCATTACCTCATGGCAAATACATGAGGAAACAATGGAAACAGTGACAAACTTTATTTTCTTGGGCTTCAAAATCACTGCAGATGGTGACTGCAGTCATGAAATTAAAAGATGCTTGCTCCTTGGAAGAAAAGTTATGACCAAACTAGATAGCATATTAAAAAGCAGAGACATTACTTTCCCAACAAAGGTCCATTTAGTCAAAGCTATGGTTTTTCCAGTAATCATGTATGGATGTGAGAGTTGGACTATAAAGAAAGCTGAGCACCAAAGAATTGATTCTTTTGAACTGCGGTATTGGAGAAGACTCTTGAGAATCCCTTGGACTGCAATGAGATCCAACCAGTCCATCCTAAAGGAAATCAGTCCTGAATATTCATTGAAAGGACTGATGCTGAAACTGAAACTCCAATACTTTGCCCACCTGATGCAAAGAACTGACTCATTGGAAAAGACCCTGATGCTGGGAAAGATTGAAGGCAGAGGGAGAAGGGGACAACAGAGGATGAGGTGGTTGGATGGCATCACTGACTCAATGGACATGAGTTTGAGCAAACTCTGGGAGGTGGTGATGGACAGGGAGGCCTGGTGTGCTGCAGTCCATGGGGTCGCAGGGAGTCAGACAAGACTGAGTGACTGAACTGAACTGACTGAATATAGAATAAGGCTAAAGTCAAGATTTCTTTTCTTCCATCCACTCCCCTTACACAGTTCCCACTGAGACTCTGCTAGTGTTTTTGATCAACGCCAAGTACCAAAGGGGTCCTGTGTCATAATGCTGCCCTCAAGAGCTCCTTCAGGGGATGGAGTCTTGCTTAAATTTTTTAGTCTTTTATTGAATTTGCTACAATATTGCTGCTGTTCTGTTTTGCCCCTTGGCCTCGAGGCATGTGGAACCCTAGTTCCCTGACCAGATATTAAACCTGAATCCCCCGCACTGGAAGGCAAAATCTCAACCACTATACCACTAGGGAAGTTCTGACTTGCTTAATTTTAAGAATTTATATGTATTAGCACAACTATAAAATCTGTTTGCTTCTTCAGAGTAATATCATTAACTAGTAACTTAATCACCCATTCTATTAAGGGACTGTCTTAGGATGCTCCTGCTGTGGGAACACATTTTAACCAATGTGGAAAATTTTCCCATCTGAACCTAAGCAGAATAAGACATTTTTGAAGATGGATTTGAGGCTTTTATTTCTTTGAACATTTTATTCATTAGACAAGAGAATTTGATATCAGCCTTGGATTTATTTTTAGACTAACTTTGGACTTCAGAAATTTAAAGTTTCTCCCTGGAAAATTGGTAATTTGACAAGGTTATGGTAGAAAATTTTTCAGCAACTATAAGATGTTTTTAGTCATTATTAGAATATCTTAATTTGATTGCTACATTGTACCAACTGGATAGTCATAATTTGGAGATAGATGGGGAAACAGGGGCAGACTTTATTTTTCTGGGCTCCAAAATCACTGCAGATGGTGATTGCAGCAATGAAATTAAAAGACACTTACTCCTTGGAAGGACAGTTATGACCAACCTAGACAGCATGTTAAAAAGCAGAGACATTATTTTGCCAACAAAGGTCTGTCTAGTCAAGGCTATAGCTTTTCCAGTGGTCATGTATGGATGTGAGAGTTGGACTATAAAGAAAGCAGAGTGCTGAAGAATTGATGATTTTGAACTGTGGTGTTGGAGAAGACTCATGAGAGTGCCTTGGACTGCAAGGAGATCCAACCAGTCCACCCTAAAGGAGATAAGTCCTGGGTGTTCATTGGAAGGGCTGATGCTGAAGCTGAAACTCCAATACTTTGGCCACCTGATGCAAAGAACTGACTGATTGGAAAAGACCCTGATGCCAGGAAAGATTGAAGGCAGGAGGAGAAGGGGACGACAGAGGATGAGATGGTTGCATAGCATCGTCGACTCGATGGACATGGGTTTGGGTGGACTCTGGGAGTTGGTGATAGACAGGGAGGCCTGGTGTGCTGTGGTCTATGAAGTCTCAAAGAGTCTGACACAACTGAGTGACTGAACTGAACTGAACTGAACTGAATTTGGAGTAGGACAGAAAAAAAGAGACTTTTGCTTTTGAGTACAGCACTTGTTGGTTTTTAGTCACTAAGTCATGTCTGACTCTTTTCAAACACCCATGAACTGTCGTCCACCAGGCTCTTCTGTCCATGGGATTTCCCAGGCGAGAATAGTGGAGTGGGTTGCTATTTCCTTCTCAATGGGATCTTCCTAACCCAGGGATCGAAGCCATGTCTCCTGCTCGACAGGCAAATTTTTTACCTCTGAGCCACCAAGAAAGCCTGAGCACAACATTACCTGGAATTCAATGTAATGAATATCCAATGGTGTCTCTCTTCAGAGTCTTCCTGGGTAAAACCTCTGCTGCCTACCAGAAAGATCCAGAGAGAGTCTTGGGGTGAGGTGGTTTTATGAAGATGAATGTGTAAAGGAGAAGAACTTTTCTCTCTACCTTTCTAAGTGCTTGGCGTGGTCTCTATAACAAAGGACAGACTAACAACAGAAAATCATACACATTTATGTAACATAAGTTTTATGCAATAGGAAATACTTAATAAGGAAATAAAGAAACCTGAGTGCTTTTATGTTAGCTTAGATGTAGAGTGGAGAGTCATGGGAAAATTTGATGGGACAAAAAAGGGTGTCAGTAAACAGTAAACCAGAGCAAGTTCTGTTCCTTCAGATTCCCCTCTGCATCCCTCCATCTTTGAAGATGAGAATGTTCCTTTCCTCTGGGCATAGGAAGGGCAGCTCTCACACAAGGATCTTATGACCTGCTTCAGGAGAAAGTGAAAAAAAAAAAAAAATCCTCCTGCACCTGTCATTTCTCAACTTCCTTCAGCTTGAAGTATTCTATGTGCTCAGGTGCCATATGTTGGGTTAGCATGTTCTGAACCTTGTTAGAAGCAAGACATCCTGATAAGCTACTGTCTCCCCTTCCCCCGGGACATAGCCACACTCTGCTTGGCTATAGGCTTAACAGTTAAGTCCAGCGTGTGTGTGCATGTTGGGAGGTCTGTTTTATCTCTGATTTCCAAGTTAAGAAAGAAAGATTGCCCCTAAACACTAATAACCTCTTGCTTCAACACCTTGATTCCTCCCATAAGGGTTAAACTGAGTTAACTCGTATTCTTCTTCTTTTTTTTTTTTTTCTGATTCGGTGGATTTCAACTATTTTAAATTCTAAAGTGAGATCCTGTGGTCATTTTTCCTGTTTCTTGTCCCTTTCCCACTCCCACTGGATAAATGATCTGGTTCTAGGGTCCTGCTCTGGAAACAGATTTCCCTTGAGTGGGCTCTTTCAAAGGCTAGATTGGGGAAGAGGAGCAAGCCCATTTTGGTCTCATATTCTCCGAAAGCTTTATCAGTAAGTCTTGGTAATAAGGACAATGAGCTCTGATCATAATAATGCAGCCTTGCAAACACCCACCAAAATCAGCAGCCCAGAACAGCTGCATGCTCTCTTGCTCATGTATCTGCAGATAGGCTGATGCGATGCTTTGTGTGTCACATTCTGGGTCCCAGAGAGGAGGTGCAGTAAATACCTGGGGCATATCCTTCTCATACTGAAGATGAGAAGCTCCCAGAAGGGCCAGTGGGGGAGTTGTTGTCTACTAAGAACTAAGTCTGGAACTGGTACCTTTTCACTCCTCTCTATTGGACAAAACAAGTACCATGGCCAGGGCAACATCTAGGGGTCAAGGAAGTGAAGCTGTCCTTCACCCCCATAGAGGTCTTGGCTGTGGGGAAGGCGTAATGATCAAACAATAAAATATAACCTGGAAATATCAAGCTATGTTGCAGCTTCTGATGCAGCTAATGTGAAAAATAGTCTATCAAGAGCCTTGACTTTTATCTTTTCTGTCCACAACAGATAAATAGAACTCTTTTATAAAGTGCCTTAGTTTAAGAGTGTTCCCTGGTGGCTCAGGTGGTAAAACGTCTGTCTGCAATGAGGGAGATCCGGGTTCGATCCCTGGGTTGGGAAGATCTCCTGGAGAAGGAAATGGCAACCCACTCCAGTATTCTTGCCTGGAGAATCCCACGGACGGAGGAGCCTGGTGGGCTACAGTCCATGGGGTAGCAAAGAGTTGGACACAACTGAGTGACTTCACTCACTTAGTTTAAGAAAGCTTACTTTAAATGAAAAATGCTAGATAGAAATAAAATAAATTGTGTATAGAATATACAACTGAATCCAGAAGGCTTTGTAGATCATTTTTGTCCTCCTAAATTCTAATAATTCTGCTCCTTTTGTTTCTGGAGGTTTTGTTAGTTTTTTTAAAAAGGTAAAAGTAGATCATTAAAGCAAGGATCTACATTAAGTGTTCTGCTGGTTTCCAAAGGCTTTTACATTTGTAACCCATTTAATTCTTATATCAATCATATGATATGTATGTATAATCTCATACATACAACAACACGATATATAGTATGTATGGAGCTTCCCCAGCAGCTCAGTGGTAAAGAACCCACCTGACCGTGCAGGAGATGCAGGAGACGTGGGTTTGATCTCTTTATCAGGAAGATCCCCTGGGGGAGAAAATGGCAGCCCCCTCCAGTATTCTTGCCTGGAAAATCCCATGGACAGAGGAACCTGGTGGGCTACAGTCCACGGGATCAGAAAGTCAGACACAACTGAAGCGACTGAGTATGGCATGACACATAATATGTATGATACATGTTACATCACGTGTGAGAGCATTTTGGCAACAAAAATGGAACACCAGGCAGTATCTGAGTCATTTTACTGAAATTTGGGAAACGGCCATCTTTTTTGGAAGTGTGGCTTCCTGTATCGTAGACAGCTGCATGGTGGTGGTGGTGAATATTGTAAGATGAGGTGGCAGGAGGAATGCCAATGCGTGGTGAGTGGGTACGGAAAATAACACTCTAAAATCATCACCAACTTCTTTTCAAACAAAGGGCAAATAAGGTGATTGTTTTGTCATAACAGAACTATGAGGAGTTTTTTCTTTTTTTCAACTGTGTCTGAAATAATATTCCTCACTGCTGCATTCTCTAAACCTGGGACTTTGGAAGATCATGAGTTTGGGTATATGTGGCATTTAAACTAGTCCCAGATCAAAGCTTTTACACTAAATCAGATTTATATTGAGGATAGAAAAAGAAGCAACTAAAGAATCCTTTCATTGTTCACCTTTGCAAAACACTGAGCAGTAAAATAAACATTTAGAGACAAGAAGAAGAGGCAAAGTTTCATAAAGGTTGTCATACTTTGAAATTTGAATGCATTAATCAGTCTCAGAACAATAGTTTGTTATTACCAGATAGTCATGATTGTGTCAACAACAATGACATGTTAAGACCATATAGGGCAAATACTAATATGCTATTTTAAAATTATTGCTTTATATTGTATTTTTATTAAACTGATCATGTTTTCATAAAGTATGTAATAAAATGTCATTTAATCCAGTATTTTTTCCCAATTTTCTGAGATAACAGCCCTCCCTAAGCAAGGTTCTTTTCATTACAGATACAAGCATAAAAAAAAATCTGGCCCAGGAGAAATTATGTTTCTTACTTGTTTCTATACAATAAAGAAAACTTTGCACTTTTGAAGTAAAACAGGCAAATTTCAAAATACCTCCTGTGACTTCTAACACCCCAGTTATTTTCAAGCAGTAACAACTATGCATCATTATCAAGAGAATTACATCATTAAAGTTAGTTTTAATGTCAATTACATTTTGAGGGCCTCACTTCCCCTTCTCTTCTCAGATGTAGCAAGAAATAGAAAGAAGTATTCAGAGTTGAAATGAGTTTTTTGGATTGGAATGGAGGAAATGGAAATTATAATCGTAAATATTTATATTACAGTTTACACATAAAATTTATAGAGCAGCACTATGTTTCACCTGAACAGTAGCAATAACCTTCCAATGGGTTTCCTCACTTCTACTCATGACCCCTTGCTGTCTGGTCTCCATAGACATAGGTCATTTTATGTCACTTCCAAAGACTTTCAGTGGTTTTCCCTCTCTTTCATGGAGACAAATAAAATACAAATTTCGTACACATCTTATAAGATCTCCTTTATCTGCCCCCCTATTCCCAGATCAACTTCCTCTCAGATACTACTTTAACCTTTTGCTCTTTCTGATTCAGCTACTCTGGCTGTCCTTATTGTTCTTAGGTTATGCCAAGTGATCTCCTACTTCAGGGATTTTGTATTTGCTTTCTTTGCCTGAAACATTCTTACTCTGGAAAATTGCATGGTTTCTTCCATCATTTCATTCATGTCTGTGCTCAATGCCATTCTTTTTAGAGGCTCTCTCTGATTAATATATATAAAAGGGCACACCCCTCCATGGCTCTGCCCAAGTGTTGCTAAGTTGTGTCCAACTCTTGTGACCCCATGAACTGTAGCCCACCAGGTTCCTTTGTCCATGGGATTTCCCAGGCAAGAATACTGGAGTGCATTGCCATTTCCTTCTCTAAGAGATCTTCCTTACCCAGGGATCCAACTCAGGTCTCCTGCATTGCAGTCGGATTCTTTACCAACTCAATTACCATGGTTTACACGTTTTTGTTCTTTGTTTTCATTGTCTGTCTTCCTCCATTTGCTGAAAACTCTTTAGCAGCAGCCTTATAAACCAGGTATTATTATAAGGTCTCTTTTGCAAATAAGAGCAGGGATATTTGCAAGGGTTAATAGTTTGCCAAATATCAACCAGTACATAGCATAAACCATAATTAAGCTCTGATTTTGCAGTTATAGGCCTTACTCAATTTTCTTCTACTTAATCCTAGATATTTTTCTTGAAAAGGAAAAGCACTGATTAAAAATTGGACATGGAGACTGTAATTGCAGGATGCTGGAGGAAAGTTTTTTATATCTCTTTGTTTCAATGACTCTGATTCGTTTTTACCCATACTATTCTCTTTGTCTGGAGTTGTATTTCCTCTTATGCTGTCTATCTAAATCCCTGTGTTTTTTAAGGACTGTCTCAATCTCTTCTCCCATCGTGAAAACTTCTGCAAATTTCCCTTTTCCTTATGATCTACTGACTATTATTTTTAACAGCAGATATCCCTGTCTTGAAGCTGACCCTAAAGCAGAAACCAGTAAACGAAAGAAACAAACAGAGTAGCTCTGGTGAAGCTGGTTTGCAGGCCCAGTGACTCACTCTTTGGTCCTGGCCGTAACTGAGGTACCACGCAGATTTAAGGAGGTAAAAAGCAAATTGCCAAGGCTCTTCTCTAGATCCTGAGTTAAAGGAACGTGAGAGGGGCTCTCAGCTTGCAGGTTTTCCTGCCTCAGTCATCTGAGTAGGGTATCATATTCTAAAGAAGAAATTAGCACTTTTCACAGGAGATGGGGAGCTTCCCAGACGGAGCTAATGGTAAAGAACTCTCCTGCCAGTGCAGGAGAGGTAAGAGATGTGGGTTCGATTTCTGGGTTGAGAAGATCCCCTGGAAGAGGGCATGGCAACCCACTCCAGTGTTCTTGCCTGGAGAATCCCATAAACAGAGCCTGGTGGGCTATAGACCATGGGGTCACAAAGAGTCGGACATGACTGAAATGACTTAGCACCCTTGCACAGGACATCAGAGAGATAAGAATCTGATCAGTATTTCTTTTAGGAGTCATATATATTTTTTTTAATTCCAGAAATGTAATATCTGTACCTTGCATTAGTTTTATTTTTTTATTATTTTTCTAATTCCTTAAATATACCACTATATTTATAGAAATTGCATGGCTAGAAATTGTTGAATAATTTCATTACAATTCTGTATCTCTGAACAAGGTTGATAGTTATATAATGAAGCTTTGAAGCTATTCGATTTGCTTTTCTTTGTTTGATCATTGAAGTTACTCAATTGCCAAGTGTGGTTTGTCTGATCTTTCCAATGTCACAGCCTTTGAAACAATATATTTTCTAATTGTACATAAAAAAAAAAACACTAAAATCATCATAATAGATAACCTCCTGTATCCTGCTGCTGCTGCTTAGTCGCTTCAGTCGTGTTCGACTCTGTGCGACCCCATAAACAGCAGCCCACCAGGCTCCCCCATCCCTGGGATTCTCCAGGCAAGAACACTGGAGTGGGTTGCCATTTCTTTCTCCAATGCATGAAAGTGAAAAGTGAAAGTGAAGTCGTTCAGTCGTTTCCGACTCTTAGCAACCCGAAGGACTGCAGCCTACAAGGCTCCTCCAACCATGAGATTTTCCAGGCAAGAGTACTGGAGTGGAGTGCCATTTCCTTCTCCAGAGGATCTTCCCCACCCAGGGATCAAACCCATGTCTCCTGTGTCTCTTGCATTGGCAGGCAAGTTCTTTACCACTAATGCTACCTAAAAGTCCTAAATTTAAGTAATATAGTTGCTCAACTTTCGCTAAATTACTGGGAATGCCTAGAATCCTATCAATATATTTCTTCTGCCTCCTGATTTTTCCCCCATTGGGGACACTGATTATTTGCAACCAAAAAAATAAAGATCTTCCCCTTCCTCTCTCTCTCTCTTTGATAGAGAAGTACACCAGTCCTCACAATTTAAAAAACACTCCTCTTAATTTTCTTATTCAATTTTAATTAAAATGTAGATTATTTTACACAAGCGGTTGAACTTGTCTCATTTGGATAATTATAATCTTCTTATCCTTTCAGTTCAATCACTCAGTCATGTTCAACTCTTTGTGACCCCATGGACTGCAGCACACTAGGCCTCTCTGTCCATCATCAACTCCCAGAGTTTAGTCAAACTCATGTCCATTGACGGTGAAGCCATCCAGCCATCTCATCCTCTGTCCCATTCTCCTCCCACCTTCAATCTTTCCCAGCATCAGAGTCTTTTGCAATGAGTCAGCTCTACGCATCAGGTGGCCAAAGTATTGGAGTTTCAGCTTCAGCATCAGTAGTCCTTCCAATGAATATTTAGGACTGATTTCCTGTAGGATGGACTGGCTGGATCTCCTTGCTGTCCAAGAGACTCTCAAGAGTCTTCTCCAACTCTACAGTTCAAAAGCATCGATTCTTTGGCGCTCAGCTTTCTTTATAGTCCAACTCTCACATCCACACATGACTACTGGAAAAACCATAGATTTGACTAGATGGACCTTTGTTGGCAAAGTAATGTCTCTGCTTTTCAATAAGCTGTTTAGGTTGGTCATAACTTTTCTTCCAAGGAGCAAGCATCTTTTAATTTCATGACTTCAGTCACCATCTGCAGTGATTTTGAAGCCCCCCAAAATTAAGTCTGTCACTGTTTCTATTGTTTCCCCATCTATTTGCCATGAAGTGATGGGACCAGATGCCATGATCTTAGTTTTCTGAATGTTGGGTTTTCAGCCAGTTTTTTCACTTTCTTCTTTCACTTTCATCAAGAGGCTCTTTAGTTCGTCTTCTCTTTCTGCCATAAGGATGGTGTCATCTGTACATCTGAGGTTATTGATATTTCTCCCAGCAATCTTGATTCCAGGTTGTGTTTCATCCAGTCCAACATTTCTCATGATGTACTCTGCATATAAGTTAAATAAGCAGGGTGACAATATATAGCCTTGACATACTCCTTTCCTGATTTGGAACCAGTCAGTTGTTCCATGTCCAGTTCTAACTGTTGCTTCTTGAACTGCATACAGATTTCTCAAGAGGCAGGTCAGGTGGTCTAGTATTCCCACCTCTTTCAGAATTTTCCACAGTTTATTGTGATCCACACAGTCAAAGGCTTTGGCATAGTCAATAAGGCAGAAGTAGATGTTTTTCTGGAATGCTTCTTGCTTCCTTGATGATCCAGAGGATGTCGGCAATTTGATCTCTGGTTCCTCTGCCTTTTCTAAATCCAGCTTGAATATTTGGAAGTTCATGGTTCACTTACTGTTGAAGCCTGACTTGGAGAATTTTGAGCATTACTTTACTAGCATTGAAATGAGTGCAGTTGTGTGGTAGTTTTAGCATTCTTTGGCATTGCCTTTCTTTGGGATTGGAATAAAAACTGACCTTTCCCAGTCCTGTGGCCACTGCTGAGTTTTCCAAATTTGCTGGCATATTGAGTGCAGCCCTTTCACAGCATCATCTTTTAGGATTTGAAATAGCTCCACTGGAATTCCATCACCTCCACTAGCTTTATTCGTAGTGATGCTTCCTAAGGCCCACTTGACTTCGTATTCTAGAATGTCTGGCTCTACGTGAGTGGTCACACCATCGTGGTTATCAGGGTAGTGAAGATCTTTTTTGTACAGTTCTTCTGTGTATTCTTGCCACCTCTTCTTAATATCTTCTTCTTCTGTTAGGTCCATACCATTTCTGTCCTTTATTGTGTCCATCTTTGCATGAAAAGTTCCTTTGGTATCTCTAATTTTCTTGAAGAGATCTCTAGTCTTCCCACTTTTATTGTTTTCCTCTAGTGATTTGAGACTAAATTCCATGTGTTCATAATAGATTGCCAGACAAGCTCAATCCACTGAACCTCTTCTATTGTATAGAATCAGGCAAGAAGCCACCAACAGTCCTGATTACCAAGAAGCATCTAGTTGGGACAGTGAACAACCTGGAAATATTTCCTGGCATCTGGGCCTTAGTTTCTCCACTTGCCAATTAAAATGGATTCTGAGTCTAAATTTAGTACTAATTGTACTTAAACTGATGACTCAAAGTAAACTTACTAAAATTTATTCCCTGAGTGGAAGGGTCATGTATTATACTCTTAATCTTTACAATCCTAAACATGTACAAGGTGTCAGTTAAGATTTATTGAATGAATTTGAATATTTAAAACAATTGGGAGATAAATGTGTGCATTCAGTTAGAAATTGTGAGTTAGCTCTGAATATTAATTTTATGCTGGAGGCCTTTCAAATTTGGTGTAGCAAAATTATCATAGAGTACATGTTAAGTATATTCTGAGGAAATGTACTATTTTATATTTAAAAGTTGTGTTAATAAGAAAAAGTAACATTTATTGACAGAAAGCAGACTGGTGGACACCAGGGTCTGGGAGGAAGAAGAAACAGGGAATACCTGCTTAGTGACTATGGAGATTTCTTTTGGGGTGATGAAATAGTTTTGAACTTGACAGAGGTGATGTTTGCACAACATTGTGACTATACTAACTGCCACTGATTTTACACTCTAAAATGCTTAGTCTTCTGTTATGTGAAATTTACTTTCAAAACAAAGACTTGCTATCAGGAAATAACGTGAAAAAGTGAGATGGAAGAAAAAAGTCTTGGCATTATAAAATGTTTATTATCTGGAGATTAATGTAAGAAACTGGGAACTGTGTGCCACTCATTGAGTAAAATTTCCCCTTTGCTCTCAAAGAGATAAAAATGACTTACAGAGTGAGAAAACAGAAGAGTGGAATTGAGGTAAACAGAATTAGTCTTTATCAATCACAATTATTAGCTAGGAAGAAAATTTTCATAGAAAGAATATATGATAATTTTTTGTGAGAAAAATTAATAATATTAACTTGCTAAAGATATCATGTAAGTATGTGAAAACCGCCAATATTAAAAAGGGTTTTTGTTTATAGAGAATATTCTTGGCTTAAATGCAAAAACTATATTTAATCATAAAATTCTAAAAAATAAGGTAATACCTATCATATGTTGCAGTCTTCAAGCCTTTATTTGACTTTACAATTAATAAGATTAACTTGCTAAAGGTATCATGTAAGTATGTAAAAACAACCAATATTAAAAAGAGTCTTTGTTTATAGAGAATGTTCCTGGCTTAAATGCAAAAACTATACTTAAACATAAAATTCTAAAAAATAAGGTAATACCTGTCATATGTTGCAGTCTTCAAGCCTTTATTCGACTTTACAAGGTCATTTACAAGTAATTAGGACAACATACTATGGGCTTTTCTGGTGGCTCAGCAGTAAAGAATCTATGCAATACAGGAGACCCAGGAGACATGGATTCGATCCTTGGCTTGGGAACACCCCTGGGAGAAGGAAATGGCAACCCACTCCAGTGTTCTTGCCTGGGAAATCCCTTGGACAGAGGAGCCTGGTGAGTCACAGTCCCTGGTTTCGCCAGGAGGTGGACACAACTTAGTAACTAAACAACAAACAACAGCAAACAACAACAGGACAACATATTATTTTAGAAACCAGCATGATATGACTGAATAGCCTGCTTTTGTGAAGGGATTCGTCATCCTCTGTTTGCACAAAGCAAGGGCCTAGAATTCATCTTGTTGTTGCCGTCTTCTCAAGCTTTCATGTAATGTACCACCAACTCTGGATTATTTTAAACAAACTGTCTATCTACATGTATAATCTTAAGCACTTCTCTACACCCCCACCACCAGCATTCCACTCCACTCTATCCTTTGGCCTTCTTAATTTCAGGTGTATATAAAATATCTATGTAAGACCGGGCCATAGGTCCTGGCAATATAGGAACTGCCATGCATGCTGCTAAGCGGCTTCAGTCATGTCCAGCTCTTTGCGACCCTATGGACTGTAGCCCACCAGGCTCTCTCTGTGGGATTCTCCAGGCAAGCATGTTGGAGTGGGTTGCCGTTTCCTCCTCAGGGGATCTGTCCAACCCAGGGGTCGAACCCACCTCTCTCATGTCTGCTGCATTGGCAGGCGGGGTCTTCACCACTAGTGCCACCTGGGACCCCTTTAAGAACCTCCAACACCCGTACTACAGTTGCCCTATTCTCTCTCACCCAAGCCTACTGTGTTTTTCTTTTTTAATTTGTTTATTTTAATTGGAGGCTAATTACTTTACAATATTGTATTGGTTTTGCCATATATCAACATGAATCCGCCACAGGTATACACGTGTTCCCCATCCTGAATCCCCCTCCCTCCTCCCTCCCCGCACCATCCTCTGGGTCATCTCAGTACACCAGCCCCAAGCATCCAATATCATGCATCGAACCTGGGCTGGAGATGCATTTCACATATGATATTATACATGTTTCAGTGCCATTCTCCCAAATCATCCCACCCTCTCCTTCTCCCACAGAGTCCAAAAGACTGTTCTATACATCTGTGTCTCTTTTGCTGTCTCACATACAGGGTTATTGTTACCATCTTTCTAAATTCCATATATATGTGTTAGTATACTGTATTGGTGTTTTTCTTTCTGGCTTACTTCTCTCTGTATAATAGGCTCCAGTTTCATCCACCTCATTAGAACTGATTCAAATGTATTCTTTTTAATGGCTGAGTAATACTCCATTGTGTATATGTACCACAGCTTTCTTATCCATTCATCTGCTGATGGACATCTAGGTTGCTTCCATGTCCTGGCTATAAACAGTGCTGCGATGAACATTGGGATACACATGTCTCTTTCAATTCTGGTTTCCTCGGTGTGTATGCCCAGCAGTGGGATTGCTGGGTCATAAAGCAGTTCTATTTCCAGTTTTTTAAGGAATCTCCACACTGTTCTCCATAGTGGCTGTACTAGTTTGCATTCCCACCAACAGTGTAAGAGGGTTCCCTTTTCTCCACACCCTCTCCAGCATTTATTGTTTGTAGACTTTTTCACCCAAGCCTATTGTATACTTAAGTGCCAGAAGGACCTTTAGGACATAAAAATCTGATCGTGACATTCCCTATTTAGAATTCTTCATTGATTTCCATTGCTCTTAACATGGTTTGTAAGCCCCTGTTAGACTGACCTCTACCTGTCTCTCCTTCTTTAGAGAGCTGTTTGTGCCCCGCAGACCTCATGATGGTCTTCTCTCAAGCCGCAAGCACACCAGTTCGGGGGCTTCACACGTGTTTCTCTGCGTGCAATGACCTTCTCTCCGCCCTTACCCTTGTCTTCTCTTCTTGCTCTTTATTCAGATTCTCTTCATTCAAATCACACTTGAGCACAGAAATTTTACCTGATGACACAGACTAGATCAGGGCCCTCAGATGTCTTCAGGGCACTTGGGAGTATTCATCTATAACAATCACTACAGTTACATCATCTCTGTAAATGGCACTACATGGTGACCAAAGTCATCCTTTTGAAACGCTACTATCCTGCTTAAACTTCTATGATGTCTTCCTATCAGATTTACAGTAGCACCTAATATCTACTGTAAACCAAAATTCTTACTTGATCTGGGTCTTGCCCATTTTCTAATCTAAATTGTGTTCCTGGAACCAGTTTCAATGTGTGTGCGTGTGTGTGTGTATGGCAGGTGTTTTCACACAGCACCAACAGGGTGTCCAAGAATTTAACTAAATGGAACTAAATTCTGACACTATTTGGAGATGCATCAGCTTCCACAGGTTAAGGGTACAGTCTTACACGACTGCCTCTGACTTTGGAGGCTAGTTGCCAGTCTTGACTATTACTGGTACTTCTGACCAACTGGCTATAAATCAGATGTTCCCAAGACCCCCACCTTGGGTTCAGCTAATTTGCTAGAGTGGCTTTTATACAACAGAGGAAACATTGACCTATTAGATCACCAGCTTATTTAAAAAGATATAACTCAGGAACAGTCAGATGAAAGAGATGCACAGAGCAAAGTATAAGGAAAGGGCATGGAGCCTGCATGTCCTCTCCAGGAGGGCTATTTTCTCAGCACCTCCATGTTTTCACCAATCCACAAGCTCCCTGAACCCAGTCCTTTGGGCTTTTATGACGACTTCACTACATAGGCCTGTGCGTGCATGCATATTAAGTCACTCAGTCATGTCCAACTCTTTGCATCCCTATGACCTGTAGCTCCCCAGGTTCTTTTGTCCATGGGATTTTCCAGGCAAGCATATTGGAGTGCGTAGCCATTTCCTCCTCCAGGGGATTTTCCTGACCCAGGGATGGAACCCAGGCCTCTTGCAGTAGCAGGTGAATTCTTTACCCACTGAGCCATCAGGAAGCCCCCTCACAACATCAGCATGATTAGATCTTTGGCCATTGGCAATCGATGCATCCTTCAGCTCCCCTCCTATCCCAGGAAATCAGAGGTTCAGATTGCAAGTTTCATTCTTATCTTTGTGGCTGGTTTCCCTGGCAACCATGGGAAGTCACCTATCCTTAGGTGCTTTCCAAAATTCATCTCATTAACTAGCATAAACCCAGTTGTGGTAAACAGGGGCTTGTTATGAGTAGCAAGACACCCATTTTACCTTTATGGCTCTGAGACAGATTTCAGGAACTGTGGATAAGATGAAATATTCTAGCAAAAGATACTCTCGTTACTCTTAATCACTCAGAAAATTTCAAGGATTTGAAGAGCTATGAACCAGAAACTGCGGATAGAGAACAAAAACATATGAGAAAATTATTTTGGTCATTCTTATACAGCACAATATCACATAATCTCATCTAAAAACTTGTTCCCCTTCATCCTCCTTGCTCCAGCCACATAAGTGCTTTAAATATTCCAAACTTCTCAAGTTTTAGATTTTTATATCAATTTGCCTAGAAGGCATTCTTCCTAATTTTCACTTGACTGAATCTGTGCTTGTTATTACTTCTCAACCTAAGTGCCACCTACACGCAGAGGTCCTACCTGGACCATCCAACTACGGATGAGAATACTTAGCCTCTATTTATTAATAAAATTGAGATCCAGTAAGATAATAGATTGGGGCTTCCCCAGTGCCTCGGGGGTAAAGAATCTGCCTGCAATGCATGAGGAGAGACAAGTTCAACCCCTAGGTAGGGAAGATCTCCTGGAAGAGAAATTGGCAACCCACTCCAGTACTCTTGCCTGGAGAAATCCATGGAGAGAGGGGCCTGGTTATAGTCCATGGGTTTGCAAAGAGTCAGACATGACTAAGCATGAGCAAGAGAATAGATTGAAGGGGTAAGTGTTTCCTTTTCTTTTTAGTTAGGGGGGTTTAAGGAAGACTTCTCTGAAGATGTCATATTGAAGAAAGACTTGTTGACCTTAAACAAACAGATTGCCTTTTATTTTTCCAGCAACAATGGGTTTATTTGGGATCAGGAAAGAATTGCATTTTGGGGTCTGTCACCATGGTGAGCCATGAGCGAATCCCATATGACAAGGAGAAAACTATTTTACAGAGAGGAAAAGGAAGTTGGGAAAGCTATAGTAAATGAAGAGTCCATTGTCAGAATTAAGAGTTCAAAGTATGTACAGTGACTTTTCATTGGCTGAATTGTAACAGTCTCAATGGGTGAGCTCATGCCTGGCAATGTGCTCTGCTATCATTGTAGGGTGTGAGAGCTCCCCCTTCTGGTCTCCCAACTCTATTTCAGTTGCGGTTTCTTAATATTTATTTGAGGTTTTAAATTAATTATTACAGATCAAAACTAAGCAAGAAAACAGGACATTTAGATATTTGGAGGATGAAATGCCAAGGTAGAGGGGGCAGTCCTGCCAAAGCCCTTAGATAAGAGTTTGTGTGTCTCAGGAGTAGCCCAGAGGCCATGGTGCCTGGAGCTAAGCAAAAAGGATGATGCCAGAGATATCAGACCAGACCAGGTAATGATCCTGTAGCCCATGTTAAGAGTTTTGGAGTTTACATTAAGAAAGATAGTAAGCCCTTCAAGCGTTCTGAGGACAGGCATCATACAATCAAGAATATATATGTATATGGTGGTGGTTTAGTCACTAAGTTGTGTCTGACTCCTGTGACCTCTTGGGCTGTAGCTTGCCAGGCTCCTCTGTCATTGGGATTCTCCAGGCAAAAATACTGGAGTGGATCACCATTTATATATATATATTTATATTTATATTTATATATATATACATTTATATGTACATATACCCCACTCCAGTACTCTTGCCTGGAAAATCCCATGGACGGAGGAACCTGGTGGGCTGCAGTCCATGGGGTCGCTAAGAGTCGGACACGACTGAGCGACTTCACTTTCACTTTTCACTTTCATGCATTGGAGAAGGAAATGGCAATCCACTTCAGTGTTCTTGCCTGGAGAATCCTAGGGACGGGGGAGCCTGGTGGGCTGCCATCCATGGGGTTGCACAAAGTCGGACACAACTGAAGAGACTTAGCAGCAGCAGCAGCAGCAGCAGATGTGCATATGTATATACATATATATATTTTTTAAAGCTCAATGATGGATAAATGAACCAAAAAATTGAAAAAGAACTTAGTCTTGAAACACAGGTTCTCTATGTCTCTCATTTTGTCAGCATCCTATAACAAAATAGAGAGAAACTCTTGAGACTGTGTCAAACTGATATTTGAAGTGTGACAGACACCATACTTAGAGCGATCCCTCCTAATACTATCTACGCAACTTTTCTGCTTTACTTTTTGTCTCATAATACTCTTTATTTAATATTCTGTATATTTTGTGATTGCCATTTAATTTGTTTTCGTATTCTTCTACTACAGTGACAGCATCTTGAGGGGAGTATGTCTTGCTCTGTGCTTTGTTTCGAATGCCTACACTAGCACCTGAAATTGTGCAGGTGTTCAATACACAGGTGCTGAAAGAATGAATGAGTAAATGTAGGCAGAGCATAGCTGCGGGAGTCCTGCTCTTCGTGTGGCCTGAAAGCATTGATGTCTTTTCCTTCCCTGAACTCACCTGGGACTCCCACACTGTGGCTGGGAGTCTGTAATGCTACCTCCCTCCCTGACTCCATAAAGGCCCTATATCTCTCTTCCAGGAATAATTCAATCTAAAGTTTCTCTTTGGAACACAAATATATTCTTCCCTCTTTCATAGTCTAAGAAAACACACTGAGAAAACTCTCTGGTAATTGAAAGGAGATTTTTATTTTCAGAAGTAAAAACCATTGTGTACTTTGAGGTCCGGAAAAACATATACGCATCTTATGTTTACCTTTTACCAAATCCCTAAAATAATTACAACTTGGATAATTTTGTAAACATTTTATTTTCACGATACATTTTTGCTTATGACATTTTTTTCAGGCTATCAACATATGGCCAAGATTTATTTTATTGAGGAGATCATTTGCTTTTAAATGAAATACATGTTCAGTTCACTTCAGTCGCTCAGTCGTGTCCGACTCTTTGCGACCCCGTGAATTGCAGCACACCAGGCCTCCCTGTCCATCACCAACTCCCGGAGTTCACTCAGACTCACGTCCATCGTGTTGGTGATGCCATCCAGCCATCTCATCCTTGGTCGTCCCCTTCTCCTCCTGCCCCCAATCCTTCCCAGCATCAGAGTCTTTTCCAATGAGTCAACTCTTCGCATGAGGTGGCCAAAGTACTGGAGTTTCAGCTTTAGCATCATTCCTTCCAAAGAAATCCCAGGGCTGATCTCCTTCAGAATGGACTGGTTGGATCTCCTTGCAGTCCAAGAGACTCTCAAGAGTCTTCTCCAACACCACAGTTCAAAAGCATCAATTCTTCTGTGCTCAGCTTTCTTCACAGTCCAACTCTCGCATCCATATATGACCACTGGAAAAACCATAGCCTTGACTAGACGGACCTTTGTTGGCAAAGTAATGTCTCTGCTTTGCGATATGCTATCTAGGTTGATCATAACTTTCCTTCCAAGGAGTAAGCATCTTTTAATTTCAGTTACTGATAAGCAATTTTATGCTGTGACAATAGTAGAAAGATTAGAAAATGCTTATCCTTCAAAATCATACCCATAATTATTGTCCAAGTTTACTTTGACTGAAGGGATAAAATGAGATTAAAAAAATGTCTCCTCTGGGAGAGAAATAAAATTATATATATATAATAGACATGTTTAGAAACATATTCTCAGAATTTGGAACATATAATTCTAATTTGTACTGCTTTCAAGGTCATTTGTTAACAGAAATTATAGTTGTTAATAGAAATTATAGATATAATAGGGAGTAACACAGAAATATACTGAAACAAAGTGTTGCAATATTTTCATGCTTGCACAATGTGTTTCACTGTAAACTTAAAAAAAAAATAGTGCTCTAGGCAGTAGAAAAACATAGTCCAGAGTTAGCGATGAAATAGCTTGAAATGATTAAAAGCAAAACATAGTTTATTCTAGAAAGAAGAAAAATATACTGCTTCTCATGAGAATAGTCTTTTGTATTTTGAGTGATTACAGCTGATGCTTGATAAAGCTTGATTTGATAGAAAAAGAGGGGAAATTTTCTCTGTCAATTCAACTCTCTTTTATGATAAATATTAGTTTCTACGTTTGAGGGAGGAGTAGAGAAGAAAAGACACAGAAGGATGGCTGAGTTGAGTGTCCCCTTTGACTTTATGTGCTGTGGAAAATAAATTTCAAATCACAGATTGAGTTGAGATTATCCCCCAAAATAACCTTACATTAATTTTAGGTTACATTAGCATTTACTTCTTGAATAATATTCTCAAGAATGTCATTAAAATTTTGCCAAAATTCAGACTCTGATTCAGTAGATCTGGGGTGTTGCTTGGGATTCTGCCCCCTGGAAATGATGGGATATAAGCCCCCAGGAAATGATGATACAGCTGGTCAGAGGGCCACACTTTGTGAGTTTTAAGATCTAATTCCTTTCCTAGAAAATGTCAAACATTTTAATGAAAACCTATATAAAAGTCATTATTACCAAAACCCCTCTACTTCCCAGAATATCATAAAAGTTACTGCAAAACAAGATCAATAAGTCTGTATCATCTGCTATTATATATTATTCACAATAAAGCTATTTCTGATTGTGAAATCAGAGAATAATAAAAGAGGTGTATTTTAACAGAGAAGCCTTTCTATATTACATTCCAATTTTTCATTCTAGGTCTGAAATCATGTGATAGGTGAAATATTATTAAAATGTTGCCCTTACATTAATAAACAAAATTAAGCAATGAATAATACATCTCAGAAAACTTTCCTTAAAATTCTTACTAATATAAATTTCTTAATCTGAATGTTCACCTTTTTAAACTCTTAGTTCACTTTGATGTTTATTTAAATGTAAAGTGGAACTGGGGAGAATTGTCCAAAGATGACCATAGCAGTTCAAGAGAGAGAGGGTGGTGGCTTCACTTGCATACTGGCAGTAAATAAGGGAGAAAAAGAAGAATTGGGAAGAAACTCAGGAAGCCAAGTCAATAGGCTTTGGGTATATGCTATTAGAGACTTTTATTTTCTATTAGGCTAACAAGTTATCTCAAGGCTCTTTATTGAATAATCTATCTGCATTTATTTGAAATGCTATTTTATCACATGCTTTATAATAAAATTATCTTTTACTTCTGGTCCTTTCTATTGCTTTTCTCATTTTGGGCCACTATCACATTACCTTTTACAACATAGCATGTTACTATAATGTTTCAAAATTTCCTCATAATTGTTTTTCCAGATGAAATTTCAGTTCAGTTCCATTCAGTTCAGTCACTCAGTCGTGTCCGACTCTTTGCAATCCCATGAATTGCAGCACACCAGGCCTCCCAGTCCATCACCAATTCCGGGAGTTCACTCAGACTCACGTCCATCGAGTCAGTGATGCCATCCAGCCATCTCATCCTCTGTCGTCCCCTTCTCCTCCTGCCCCCAATCCTTCCCAGCATCAGAGTCTTTTCCAATGAGTCAACTCTTCGCATGAGGTGGCCAAAGTACTGGAGTTTCAGCTTTAGCATCATTCCTTCCAAAGAAATCCCAGGGCTGATCTCCTTCAGAATGGACTGGTTGGATCTCCTTGCAGTCCAAGGGACTCTCAAGAGTCTTCTTCAACACCACAGTTCAAAAGCACCAATTCTTTGGTGCTCAGCCTTCTTCACAGTCCAACTCTCACATCCATACATGACCACTGGAAAAACCATAGCCTTGACTAGATGGACCTTTGTTGGCAAAGTAATGTCTCTGTTTTTGAATATGCTGTCTAGGTTGGTCATAACTCTTCTTCCAAGGAGTAAGCGTCTTTTAATTTTATGGCTGCAGTCACCATCTGCAGTGAGTTTGGAGCCCAGAAAAATAAAGTTTGCCACTGTTTGCACTGTTTCCCCATTTATTTCCCATGAAATGATAGGACCGGATGCCATGATCTTCGTTTTCTGAATGTTGAGCTTTAAGCCAACTTTTTCACTCTCCACTTTCACTTTCATCAAGAGGCTTTTTAGTTCCTCTTCACTTTCTGCCATAAGGGTGGTGTCATCTGCATATCTGAGGTGATTGATATTTCTCCCGGCAATCTTGATTGCAGCTTGTGTTTCTTCCAGTCCAGCGTTTCTCATGATGTACTCTGCATATAAGTTAAATAAGCAGGGTGACAATATACAGCCTTGACGTACTCCTCTTCCTATTTGGAACCAGTCTGGTGTTCCATGTCCAGTTCTAACTGCTGCTTCCTGACCTGCATACAGATTTCTCAAGAGGCCAAAGAATGCTCAAACTACCACACAATTGCACTCATCTCACATGCTAGTAAAGTAATGCTCAAAATTCTCCAAGCCAGGCTTCAGCAATACGTGAACCGTGAACTTCCTGATGTTCAAGCTGGTTTTAGAATAGGCAGAGGAACCAGAGATCAAATTGCCAACATCCGCTGGATCATGGAAAAAGCAAGAGAGTTCCAGAAAAAACATCTATTTCTGCTTTATTGACTATACCAAAGCCTTTGACTGTGTGGATCACAATAAACTGTGGAAAATTCTGAAAGAGATGGGAATACCAGACCACCTAACCTGCCCCTTGAGAAATCTATATGCAGGTCAGGAAGCAGCAGTTAGAACCATTTAATAAGGTTTCAAGCATCTTGGTTGGATTGCATTGAATTTTTACATTAATTTAGTGGAGTCAACATCTTTCAAATTTAAGAAGCCCAAATGTAGAATAAAAGATACCTGTTTTTATTCAAATCTTCTTTTATATCTCTTAATAAAAACTTGTAGATTATAAAGTTTTTCTCCTTAGAAATGTATCTTTTTGTTATTATAGATGATATCTTTTTTCCTTCAATTTCTTTCTAGCTGGTTATTATTAGGACACTTTTAGATAAGTGTGCAATTTATTTAGCTTATTTAGATTATTTGGCAACTTACCTTACTGAGCACTCATAAACATTGGTTTCTTAGTTAATTTTTGACATTTCTAGAAACGATATCATTTACAGACATCCATTTATTTTTATCTTTTTCCTATTCCACACACATTTTGTTTCCTTCTCAAACTTCTTCAGCATTTTATGACAATATCAGATAAGACAGATGGCAACGAGCATCTTTCTATTTTTAATTTCCGAGTATAAAGCATCACATACTTTATAATAAAATTATGCTTTGTATAAAGCATAAAATTAAGAGACTACTTTTGTAGTTTACCATAAAGCATTTTGTGAACTGTGAGATACTTATTACAAATTATAGTGATACTTATATAAAGGATCTTAAAAAAAAATGTGTAAATGTTAGTTGCTCAGTCGTGTCCAACTCTTTGTGATCCTATGGGGTATAGCCCTCCAGGCTCCTCTCCATCCATGGGATTCTCCAGGCAAGAATACCAGAGTGGGTTGCTATTCCCTTCTCCAGGGGATCTTTCTGACCCAAGTATCAAATCCAGGTGTCCTGCATTGTAGGCAGATTCTTTACAGTCTGAGCCACCAGAGAAGCTATAAAATACAACGTTCAGTTCAGTTCAGTTGCTCAGTCATGTCCGACTCTTTGCAACCCCATGGACTGCAGCACGCCAGTCCTCCCTGTCCATCACCAAATCCCGGAGTTTACTCAAACTCATGTCTATTGAATCCGTGATGCCATCCAACCATCTCTTATCCTCTGTCATCTGCTTCTCCTCATGCCTTCAATCTTTCCTAGCCTTCAGGGTCATTTCCAATGAGTCAGCTCTTCACATCCCGTGGCCAAAATATTGGAGTTTCAGCTTTAGCATCAGTCCTTCCAATGAATACTCAGGACTGATTTCCTTTAGGATGGACTGGTTCAACCTCCTTGCAGTCCAAGGGACTCTCAAGAGTTTTCTCCAACACCACAGTTCAAAAGCATCAATTCTTCGACACTCAGCTTTCTTTATCGTCCAACTCTCACATCCATAAAAATATAATGTAGTTTAAGTATATGAGAAAGTATTCTAGTTCTACTTTGTTCATGGCTTTTAAAAAGAATACGTATTGAGTTTCAGCAAATAATTTTTAGTAACTATTGATAGGATCATATGATTTCCCTTGAAACTTAATACAACCAATAATATCAACAGATTTCTGATGTCATACTATTCCTTCATTCTAAGGATAATTACAGTTTTGTTTTCCTCCTTATCAGGAGCAAAAATTTTAAATATACCATTATATAGTATTAACAATTTGGAGAATTTTGTCATATTTCTACATTGATATCCATAGGCAATTTTTTAAACTCTATGCTATCTTTGTCAGATTCCAATGTGTGCGTAATTCTCAATGTGCAAAATACTTTGAAAGATTTCCTTCTTTATCATTGTAGCTTATATATTTTATACATAATACTTTGTGTCTCTTAATCTCATGCTTCTATCTAACCTCTTCCCTGTTTCTTCTCCCTACCGATAACCACGGGTTTGTGAGTGGTTACCACTCTCTGTATCTGTGAGTCTTTTTCAGTGTTGTTATAGTCTAGTCAATCATTTGCTTTATTTTTTAGATTCCACATATGAGTGATAACATAGAATATTTGTCTTCTCCTGTCTGACTTATTTCACTAAGCATAATACTCTCTATGTCCATCCACGTTGTTGCAAATGCAGAATTTCACTCTTTTTAAATAACTGAATAATATTCCACTGTACATATGTGCTCCATCTTTATTCACTCATCTGTTGATGAGCACTTAGGTATAGCTTCCATGTTTTGGCTACTGTAGATAATGCTCTCTGAACATGGGAGTACATCTGTCTTCTTGCTTAATCTTTAGCTTTTCGATGAAGTGGACCATAGTCTATTTACCCACCTGCAGTGGGTCTATAAAATTCCTGCCAACTAGGAAATGTATGCTTGAGAGTCTTCATTAAACAGGAGCTCATTCCTTTGTGCACGCTTTATATAGTCATGTCCAGCATGGTGACTACAGTTAATAATAATATATTGTATATTTGAAAGTTGCTAGGAGAGTAGATCTTAAAACCTTTCAACACAAGAAGCAAATGTGACTATGTATGGTGATGAATGTTAACTAGACTTATTGTGTTCGTTTCATGATATTTATGAATATTGAATCATTATGCTATACACTTGAAACTAATAGAATGTTGTATGTTAATTATATCAGTAAAAAAACTATAGGGATAACTTTCAGGCTAGTATTTAAAAGACATAACAGTTGAGGAAAAGGAAAACTTACCAACTGGTTCAGCAAATCCTGATTCAGAGAAAAAGACATTTGTCAGTTCTAATTATAAAGTCACATGTTATCATATTAAGAACAAATTCTATGGTATTTGGATTCTCTTTTAGATTTTAGCTATGGTATTTACTTAGTTATAAATGTATTTCTAGAAATTGTGAAAAAAAGAAAGATTTCCTTCTTTTTTGAGATCAAGCACAGTTTACATAAGAGGATGTCTCTATTTCTATTGGTGGTTTGAAAGATTTCATGCTGAAATTATCTAGATATCATATATTAAGGATATCTCTTGAAAACTTTCTCAATTTTCTTTACAATTATTAGACACTAGCTCTGTTCTCTTCTTGGACTTCCCTGGTGGCTAAGTGGTAAAGAATCCACCTGCCAATGCAAGAGATGTGGGTTCAATCCCTAGGTCAGGAAAATCCCCTGGAGGAGGAAAGCAACTCACTCCAGGATTCTTGCCTGGGAAATCCCATGGACAGAGGAGCCTGGCAGGCTACAGTCCATGGGGTTGCAAGGAGTCCAGCACAGCTTAGTGACTAAATAACAACAAAAACAACACGTTCTCTTCTTGGGTCATATTACATAATTTGAATCTTACCAACAATGCCACTTCATCCTGGACTTCAGATATTATTCCTTAGCTGAGAAAAGTATGGGAGAAGTATGATTTCCAATTCTCTTTAATTTTCCTGAAATGTTTCATGACAATTTTCTTCTTATGAACTGGGAGTATGTATGGGGTTTGCTTTTTCTTTAATTGGATCATCAAATTCATTCTCATGCTTGCAGTTGCTACTGCTGCTATTTCCAATAACTACATTTGGGGAATTCGTGATGGATTCCACTTTCCCTCTTACTCCAAAATTCATTAATATCTTATCAAATCATTCCTCTGTTTCCCTCACATATATACTGATAATCTTTCCTAGTTACTTGTGTTCAATGTTTAACTAATCTTAATTCTTTCATATTTTGTGGTGAATCTAAGATAATACATGCTGCCCTGTTACATCTTTGATTTTATCTCCCTCTATCTTTTTGTCTATATCTGACTCATACAGAATTACTCATACTTTAACTAGATTTAAGTGTGACTCATTCACAGAGCATGGCTTGTAGCTTTTTTTTCTTTAACTGAACTGATATCATTTTTAAAATATTTAATCCTGGTTTGATGCTACTTTATAATCAATATTTTTACACAATTATGTTTGTTTTATTGCCCTCATCTGTTCCATTCATTTTGCTTATTTATTGGTTTTTGTGCTTATTGCTTTACTGCTCCTTTCATATTCTATCATTTGCCATATTGTCTGTATGCTTTTCCTTTATTTGGAAGGAATTTGTTTCATTATATTAATGAATATCCAAAAGAATCCATAATGCTAATCAGAGCAGGTTACAGTAGACATTACTCGCATGCAACAATAAACAGCTTTTCTTGTTTTCCCTGCATCAGAAAAGCTGGATTTCCCCCAAATCTTGCAGTTCAGTGGGGCCCTAGGACTAGGCCTAGGCAATGAAATGTGAGTGGAAGTGACCTATGTCCTTCCAGGTGAAGGCACTGGGAAGTCTGTGTGCTGTGCCCCACCTCCCCTCCATCTTCGCTGGCACGTGTGAGATTACATGTAGCAGAGTCTCCATTACCCCCAAGACTTTCAGTGATACGTGGCGTAGAGATCATGCCACCAACCCGACAGTGCGTGTGGGTGATTGAAAAATAAACCTTGGCTATGTTAAGTCATGGACATTTCAGAGTTAAAATTGCTACCACGGCAAACCCTACTCTCTCGTGACTGATCTAAGTAGGGAAGAGACTATAAGCAGATGCAACATAACCTAAAATCAACACTAAAATAGTTGGCAGTGGTAGAAAATAAGCATTCTGTTCACAGGATAGACAACTTGTGGCAAAAGCACAGGGCTTGAAATTAATCTTGGGGTTGATTCGCAAATTGTGAGACATGCTAGCTGCTTGCCTTCTGTATGTCTAGTCTTCTTATTTGTAAGGTAAAGTTGACAACTACCTTAGGGAATTTATCTAAAGGCTAAACAAAAATGATGTTTATTAAACATCCGAGGTCTAGTGGGTTCCAATCAAAGTGGATGTAATAATTATTGTTGAATTTTTATTGCTTATTCATGTTTAAAACCAGCATTATTAAAACTTTTTGCTGATAAAGTCTTACTAATATTAATGAAATTTATCAGATAAAGTCAATAAAACTGGTCCAAATATAATGATTAACTCCATATACACAAAAAGAAACTCGAGGTTTCAAAGAGACAATATTCCCACAAATACAATTTGTGAAATTTTTTGTGTTTTCCTAATTGGAACTTGACATTTGAGTTCTTTATATTGCAAAGTTTATGCTGAGCTATTTTCTTTCTAAATACACAATTCAGGACTTATTTTATTCAGGACTTCAATAAGCTAGACACTTACTGCTAGTCTCTCTCCACGATATCAAATAACCTAGAGTTTTATTAAAAGACAAGAAAATTCTTTGAACACTGAGGGCTTAGGTGATCAGATACCCTTATTTTCTTTCTTATTATTTTTAATCACTGAGATTTTTTTTGTTGGTAAATTTAAAAGGCAGTTGAGTTGCTTTACATTTTTTAAAAAAATTGGGAGTGTGCATAAGTGTGTGTGCATGTGTTTCTGTATATATAACCCAAGATTTTATTTTTCTTACATCATTGAGAAGGAAGATTCTAAAATATCATCATTTATAGCTCTGCCTTATTTCTTCCCTCAGACAACGTTCTTTTTGGTTTGAAAAATAACAGCACTTAGACAAATTCTGAAGGCTACATATTAACTCATATGTTCACTTGCAATAGAGTTTGAGAAATTTATCTGGTGAAAATATAAAATAACTCAATTCTCCTTGAAAAAAACTAAAACCATGAATACAGGCTTCACAATTTTTTTTTACTGAATCTTATCAATATTTGACTAATTAAACTATTTAGACATAATTCTCTGTTTTTTACTTCTAGCTCAGAAATGGCTGAATTTGCCTTAACAACTCCAATGGATAACTTGCTTCAGGAATGAAAATTTAATTTTAGAAATGTGATTCAAAATATATTGATCTAATATTTAAATCAGAATTCCCTAAAGGGCTTCTCTTACTTATAATGAAAAGAATGATAAGGAGAAAATATCAAACTAATAAGTATAAACTATTTATTTTTAGTTTTCTTTCCATTTATAAAAAGCATGCCAGAAATAGGTCAAGTTTTAAAAAGCGCACATGTGATAAAAAGAAAAAAATGCAATTATGACTATGTCTTAGCTGCTGCTAAATCGCTTCAGTCGTGTCCGACTCTGCGACCCCTGAGATGGCAGCCCACCAGGCTCCACTGTCCCTGGGATTCCTTGTCCCAAGGCAAGAACACTTGGATGGGTTGTCATTTCCTTCTCTGGCAGTAGGACAGAAATAGTTTGCCAAAGAAATATTTTTTTCACTCATGTAGTGCCAGTTTAGAGAATGCACTCTGGGTAGCAAATCCATGGCTTATGAGGGTGATCTTATTTTCACTACCCCAAATGATCTCATAGGTTCCAGGTCAAAACTTACACATGCTGCGAATGAAAGTGATTGGGATTAGAAGCTGCTATCACTTTCTACCTGGTTGACTATCTCTTACGGTGTCCCAACATTTTTGCAAGGTGTCTGCCCTCCTTCTTATCTTTCCTGGTAATGACTGACATCAACGTATCTGCTATCTAAAGGAAAGTAGCTCCCTGTCTGGCATTGAAAGTGATAGTTAAATTTAAGCTTCCGTGTTATATTTCCTAATGGTAGCCCATATAAGGGATGTTCATAAGAGATAACGGTGGTGAATACACAAAAGCAACCTGGAAATAGACATCTCCTGGAGATGGGATGTGAGTAATTTGTTTGTGTATTTTGAGGTAGTACACACAAGACAAGTAACTGTGGCTGATTTTAGCAGATGGATTCACATTCGGGGCAGTTTCCAGAGGCTGCATGGCATTAGGAAAAAAGCTTTGGGCTCTGGTGCGAAATAGACAGAAGGACTGACTCTCATCTCCAACACCTGCCAGCTGTGTGGCTGTGGGAAAGTCACTTGGCCTGTTTGAATTTCAGCATTCTTATCTATAAAATGGAGATAATAATAATTAACTTACAATGTTGTTGTGAAGATTAAGGCTAATACATTTACAGCTCTGAGTACCTAGCAGACACTAGATAGTGAGAGGTATAGCAATACTTCTGTGATTTCAAAGCTTCCCATGGACTATAGTAATATAGATCAAGGTGCTTAGTCTTTTGATGTAGTTACATAAAAACAGTTTCTTTTCCATTCCTTCTTTCTTTTCTACTGTCTTCCTTCATATCTTCCTACCATCTCACCCCTCAATTTAATTAATCCTTCTTAATATATTTTTAGATGTATTTCATCCCATTGCTTCCCTGGTGACTCAAAGGTAAAGCGTTTGCCTGCAATGTGGGAGACCTGGGTTCAATCCCTGGGTCGGGAAGATCCCATGGAGAAGGAAATGGCAACCCACTCCAGTATTCTTGCCTGGAAAATCCCAGGTACGGAGAAGCCTGGTAGGCTACAGTCCATGGGGGTTGCAAAGAGTTGGACACGACTGAGCAACTTCACTTTTTCATCCCATTGCTAGTAGTAAGTGACATTGAATGTTGAGATTTCCAATCCATCTTAACTATATTATCTTCCTGCTTGTTTTTCTTTTGCCATAAGCTGGAAGGAAAACTAGAGCTGTGAGGTTTTGCACAGAACACACCATTTGTTTTACTCAGAGGTTTATCCCTGGAACAAATTGAGCTTCCAAGCAATAAAGCTGCCATGCTCAAGGCTTCTTTGAAAAGAAATTCTACTTGAAAATGTATTAGGGACTTGACTATTAGAAGAAAGTGACAAGCCTCTGATAACAAAGACTGTTCCCTTCAAGAAATACAATACACTTCCTAAGCGAATTTCAGTGTCATTGTTTTTAGGCAATATTGAGCTATGCTTCTATGGTGTTTTTCTATGACTGTAATTGAGTACTTAACCATGGAATCATACTTTGTATCCTAGAGCATGGGAAAGGACAGATGAGGCTGCTGGGGCTTTCTGAGCAATGCTGCTGGCTTGGAAGATAGCCCCGAGCAGGTCTCTCAGCTTCCCTGAATTTCCATTTTTACATTCCTGAGTAGTTGGGTTTAGGATTTCCCTTCCTCTTAAGAACAGGTTTGTGTCTTGACTGTACCGTCTGCCCCTCTTACTTGTCTCATTGTGATTCCTTCTTTGTATGTCTAGCTGTGGAAAATATTTTCTGCTAGTCTTCAAGTCATTTTTTTAAAAAGATTTTTTGTGATGTGAACCATTTTTAAAGTCTTTATTAAATTTGTTACAATATTGCTTCTTTTTAATGTTTTAGGTTTTCAGCCACAAGGCACATGGGACCTTAGTGCCCCAACCAGGGATCAAACCCACACTCCTTGCATTAGAAGGTGAAGTCTTAACCACTGGGCTACCAGGGAAATACCCAGGTCATTCTCATCAGTAGTTGCTCTGTAAATAATTGTAATTTTGATATGCCCGTGAGAGGAGGGGAGCTCAGAGACTTCCTACTCCACCAAGTTGTTTAATCCTGCTTCATTGTCCCTGGTACTAGGCCCTGTGACACCCCAGCTTTACTCATGAGAAAACCTCAGGGCCAAGAGTAAATCTTGCCTAGAACCCCTGAGCAATAAGCAGCAGTGTTATCCTTCGACACCATTACTTCTAACCCTGATTCACTGCTAATATCCATGTCCTCTGAAGGCAAATTCTTTATTATAATTGATTTATTCAGTGTGTTCTTTAATATTCCAAATGATGAAACCAGCTAAAACCTGACCTTCACTTGGGGAGAAAAACAATTTACCTGGACAGTGATGTCTCAGGATTTTCCTGAGAGTCCTTATTTCTCATAAATCCCGAAGGCTGATCTGAATGATACAAAAATCCCCTAGGATTCTACTCTGTTGCAGTATGGAGATTATCTGCTTCTTTGTTCTCAAGCGTCCGTGTAGGAAAATGGCATCATCCACTTGCTAATGTTTTAGTGTTAAAGGGACACAAGGTCAACAGAGAAAAACTGCATTTTGCCCAAACCCAGGTTTGATACTTAGATCGATCATCTGATATCAGAACAAGAGCTACACCTACATCCACATGGGCTTCAGGGTGTCTTAAGTTTTCTAAAACCCAAAACTAAGTGCCAAATGTAAGGTTTTCTCAGGCTGGTTGATTATTGCCAAAATTGGATTCAAGTGGCCAAACCTCTATATGTTTTACTAAAAAACACCAACCCTGATCTGATTTTATGGGAAGAACCAGACAACATAGATTTTAAGGCCTTAAAGGAGAGTTTGATGAACTCACTCTTCCTCGGCACCTCAAACGATCATATCCCCTGTTCTCTTTTTGTATATGAAAAAGAAGGGAACACCTTTGGGGTGCTCACTCCAAATGTGGGCACCACCACTGACCCTTAGCATATTACAGTCAGAAGTAGATCTTGAGTCATGGAGTCACCCCCTACCCCCTTGCCTTGGAGCCACTATTAGTTCAGTCACTCAGTCATGCCCAGCTCTTTGCGACTGCAACACACCAGGTCTCCCTGCCATCATCAGCTCCCAGAGTCCACCCAAACTCATGTCCATTGAGTTGGTGATGCCATCCAACCATCTCATTCTCTGTCGTCCCCTTCTCCTGCCCTCAATCTTTCCCAGCATCAGGGTCTTTTCAAATGAGCCACTGTGGCTACTGATATTTTGGTTAAGGCCATCAGGAAAATTATTGTGGATTCTCTTTAACCATTTTTATACCTTGTTCAGTAGAAGCCCTCCTGAATTCTCATCCCTGTCAACACTTCTCGGTCAGCTGCCTCACCACTTGTGAAGTCCGTTTGCAAACTGCTCCTCATATAACTTTTATTTTAATAACCTTAACTCAGCTACTCTTTTCCCCTCCATCTCTGACAAAACTCTGTCATAACTCTTTAACACTGACGGATTGTCTCCTAACGCCTCATGATGATCTGAAGGAAATTTCTTTGAATAATGCTGACTTATCCTGGTTCACTGACGGTTCTTATTTAAAAGATGACAATGGCAAGTACTGTGCTGAGTATGCTTTTGAAACTCCTTTTGATATTGTTGAGGCAGCACCATTACTTATGGCTACTTTGGTCCAACAGGATGAATATATGATCTTACATAGGCTTGTATTTTAGCCAAGTTCAAGTAGATAGATATGCTTGGTAGTAGATATGCTTTTGGAGTAGCTCATGCTTTTGGAATGTTGTTTAAGCAACGTGACTTCCTTACTGTCAGTGGAAATAAAATCTAAAATGGCCCTTATGTTCAGGAATTACTGGATACAATACTTTTACTTGCCACTTTAGCTATTACTAAGATTCCTAGATATTCTAAACTTGACTCTCTGGAAGTTAAGGCAATCACCTTGCTGACATTTCTGCAAGGAATGCTGCCCTTAAAGGAAACTACAGCAGTCAAGCCTCTTTCATGGTCCAAAGGGATATTTTCTCAAATGATAATTCAGAAAAAAAGGCTACAAAAAGCCAACAATTGGCCCCAGAAGAGGAAAAACAAGATTGGAAACTCAAGAACTGTTGGTTTGATACAAAGATATAGCTCTGGTTTGGACTAAATAACAACCCAGTCCTGCCAGAGAGCCTAAAATTCCCGTGAATAACAATTGGATCTTCATTAAACCATTTGTCTACTGATGAAATACAAAATCAGTGTTGGAGGGGAAACATGTGATGTGGTAGTAAATGAAGTTACTGAAGACAGCCTATCTATTCAAAGGGATAAAAATTAAAAGGCAGCATATATAGTTAATGTGATGTCTTAGTTCACTTGAGCTACTATCAAAAATGCCACTAACTGGGTGGTTTATAAAAAAATAAGTGTCTATTTCTCATAATTCTGAAGGCTGGGAAGTCTGAGGTCATGACTGTAAGAGATTTGGTATCTGGTGAGCTCCTTGTTCTCATTGACAACTATCTTCTGACTATAACTTCACATGATGAAGGGGTAAAGGAGTTTTCTCCAGTCTCTTTCCTAAGGGCATTAATTCCATTTATGAGATTTCTGCCCTCATGATCTAACCCAAAACTCACATTCTAGTACCATCCAATGGGGATAACAATGAATTTCAACACATGGATTTGGGAGAACACAAACATTCCTTCTATGGTAAGCGTTCTTTAGTTGTAGAACTCTATTGTCAAATAATATATTTCAGAGAACTTCAAGGTACAAAATATAAAAGGGGAGGTTCTCTGGAACACGCTCAGAAGCCAAGTCATGCCATCTCAAACACCGCTCATATCCTTTCGTTCCAAACTCGGCCGCACCTGAGATACTTCCTGCTTACACTATGGCACCAAGATATCCAATGGGAAGCAGCTGGTGCAAAATTGTGACTTATAATAAATGTGATCATTCAGATGATCAAACTCAGAAATATGTAGTTGGTCTTCTACCATGGTTCCTGGCTCACAGTTCCTAAAACCCTTGGAATTTCCTGGCGATAGAGCCATGGGCGTAACTACTGTTATAATATTTTATCTCTTATTCCCAGTTCTTGAAAATGATTCAGAACCATCATGGTGAAGTGGCTGTCTTTCTATTCATAACAAGCCTTTCTACCATAACTGGATTTATGTTAATGAGGAGAATTTTGGAAAGCATCTGCGGATGGGGCCTGGTTGCCAGGAGAACCAACCTTGAAAAGAGGGGTGGAACTTTAAGTCCTATCCTCTGATTTCCAGGGTGGGCAGAGGGGGATCGAAATGAGTTAATTACCAATGGCCTGTGAATTTATCAATTATACCTATGTAATGAAATTTCCGTAAAAACCCAAAAGGAGGTTATTTGGAGAGCTTCCAGGCTGAGGAATCAGAACACCTCCATTAACCACCATGCTGCTGCTGCTGCTAAGTCACTTCAGTCATGTCTGACTCTGTGCGACCCCATAGACGGCAGCCCACCAGGTTCCCCCGTCCCTGGGATTCTCCAGGCAAGAACACTGGAGTGGGTTGCCATTTCCTTTTCCAATGCATGAAAGTGAAAAGTGAAAGTGAAGTCGCTCAGTCATGTCTGACTCTCAGAGACCCCATGGACTGCAGCCCACCAAGCTCCTCCATCCATGGGATTTTCCAAGCAAGAGTACTAGAGTGGGGTGCCATTGCCTTCTCTGATTAACCACCATGCCAGGCCCCAAACTCCACGTGGTCAGAAGCTCCTTCATTTGAAACCTTGTTCTATGCATCTGTCTCTTCATCTGGCTGTTGATTTGTATCCTATATCCTTTATACTGATTGGTAGTCTAATGAGTAAACAGGTTCAAACCCAAGGAGGATGCTGTGGGAACATCTGATTTATAGCCAATTGCATCAGAAGTACAAGTAACAACCTGGACTTGCCACTGGTGTCTAAAGCGGAAGGCAGTTTTGTGGGACATAACCCTTTACTTGTGGAATCTGATTCTACATCCAGACAGGTAGTGTGAGAATTTAGTTGAATTCTTGCATGCCCTGCTAGTGTCTGAGAATTGGTTGGTGGGAGGATATCTGTCCCCTCAATGTTGAAATTGGGCGTGGAACCTAAAAGAACTGGGAAAGCACATTTAGACAGATATGGGTTTCAGTCTCAGCTCTGCATCTATTTGTTCTAGGACCTTGAGCAAACTACTTTTAATTGATGAAGTTTCTTTACTGTGAAGATTATAAGAGTTCAGTTCAGTTCAGTTCAGTCAATCAGTTGTGTCCAACTTTTTGCAACCACATGAATCGCAGCATGCCAGGCCTCCCTGTCCATCACCAACTCCCGGAGTTCACTCAAACTCACGTCCATCGAGTCGGTGATACCATTCAGCCATCTCATCCTCAGTCGCCCCCTTCTCCTCCTGCCCCCAATCCTTCCCAGCATCAGAGTCTTTTCCAACGAGTCAACTATTCGCATGAGGTGGCCAAAGTACTGGAGTTTCAGCTTTATCATCATTCCTTCCAAAGAACACCCAGGACTGATCTCCTTTAGAATGGACTGGTTTGATCTTCTTGCAGTCCGAGGGACTCTCGAGTCTTCTCCAACACCACAGTTCAAAAGCATCAATTCTTCTGTGCTCAGCTTTCTTCACAGTCCAACTCTCGCATCCATACATGACCACTGGAAAAACCATAGCCTTGACTAGATGGACCTTTGTTGGCAAAGTAATATCTCTGCTTTTCAATATGCTATCTAGGTTGGTCATAACTTTTCTTCCAAGGAGTAAGCGTCTTTTAATTTCATGGCTGCAATTCACCATCTGCAGTGATTTTGAAGCCCCCAAAAATAAAGTCTGCCACTGTTTCCACTGTTTCCCCATCTATTTCCCATGGAGTGATGGGATCAGATGCCATGATCTTCATTTTCTGAATGTTGAGCTTTAAGCCAACTTTTTCACTCTCCTCTTTCACTTTCATCAAGAGGCTTTTTAGTTCCTCTTCACTTTCTGCCATAAGGGTGGTGTCATCTGCATATCTGAGGTTATTGATATTTCTCCCAGCAATCTTGATTCCAGCTTGTGCTTTTTCCAGCCCAGCGTTTCTCATGACGTACTCTGCATATAAGTTAAGTAAGCAGAGTGACAATATACAGCCTTGACATACTCCTTTTCCTATTTAGACCAGTCTGTTGTTCCATGTCCAGTTCTAACTGTTGCTTCCTAGCCTGCAAGTAGGTTTCTCAAGAGGCAGGTCAGGTGGTCTGGTATTCCCATTTCTTTCAGAATTTTCCACAGTTTATTGTGATCCACACAGTCAAAGGCTTTGGCATAGTCAATAAAGCAGAAATAGATGTTTCTCTGGAACTCTCTTGCTTTTCCCATGATCCAGCGGATGTTGGCAATTTGATCTCTGGTTCCTCTGCCTTTTCTAAAACCAGCTTGAATATCTGGAAGTTCACAGTTCATATATTTCTGAAGCCTGCCTTGGAGAATTTTGAGCATTACTTTACTAGCATGTGAGATGAGTGCAATTGTGTGGTAGTTTGAGCATTCTTTGGCATTGCCTTTCTTTGGGATTGGAATGAAAACTGACCTTTTCCAGTCCTGTGGCCACTGGTGAGTGTTCCAAATTTGCTGGCATATTGAGTGCAGCACTTTCACAGCCTCATCTTTCAGGATTAGAAATAGCTCCACTGGAATTCCATCACCTCCACTAGCTTTATTCCTAGTGATGCTTCCTAAGGCCCACTTGACTTTGCACTCCAGGATGTCTGGCTCTAGGTGAGTGATCACACCATTGTGATTATCTTGGTTGTGAAGATCTTTTTTGTACAGTTCTTCTGTGTATTCTTGCCACCTCTTCTTAATATCTTCTGCTTCTGTTAGGTCCATACAATTTCTGTCCTTTATCGAGCCCATCTTTGCATGAAATGTTCCCTTTCAATCTCTAATTTTCTTGAAGAGATCTCTAGTCTTTCCCATTCTGTTGTTTTCCTCTATTTCTTTGCATTGATCACTGAGGAAGTCTTTCCTTTCTCTTCTTGCTATTCTTTGGAACTCTGCATTCAAATGGGTATATCTTTGCTTTTCTCCTTTGCTTTTTGCTTCTCTTCTTTTCACAGCTGTTTGTAAGGCCTCCCCAGACAGCCATTTTGCTTTTTTGCATTTCTTTTCCATGGGGATGGTCTTGATCCTTGTCTACTGTACAATGTCACAAAGCTCATTCCATAGTTCATCAGGCACTCTATCTATCAGATCTAGTCCCTTAAATCTGTTTCTCACTTCCACTGTATAATCATAAGGGATTTGATTTAGGTCATACCTGAATGGTCCAGTGGTTTTCCCCACCTTCTTCAATTTCAGTCTGAATTTGGTAATAAGGAGTTCATGATCTGAGCCACACTCAGCTCCTGGTCTTGTTTTTGTTGACTGTATAGAGCTTCTCCATCTTTTGCTGCAAAGAATATAATCCATCTGATTTCGGTGTTGACCATCTGGTGATGTCCATGTGTAGAGCTTCCTCTTGTGTTGTTGGAAGAGGGTGTTTGCTATGACAGTGCATTCTCTTGGCAAAATTCTATTAGCCTTTGCCCTGCTTCATTCCATATTCCAAGGCCAAATTTACCTGTTACTCCAGTTGTTTCTTGACTTCCTACTTTTGCATTCCAGTCCCCTATAATTAAAAGGACATCTTTTTTGGGTGTTAGTTCTAAAAGGTCTTGTAGGTCTCCATAGAACCATTCAACTTCAGCTTCTTCAGTGTTACTGGTTGTGGCATAGACTTGGATTACTGTGGTATTAAATGGTTTGCCTTGGAAACTAACAGAGATTATTCTGTCATTTTGAGATTGCATCCAAGTACTGCATTTCGGACTCTTTTGTTGACCATGATGGCCACTTCATTTCTTCTAAGGGATTCCTGCCTGCAGTAGTAGATATAATGGTCATCTGAGTTAAATTCACTCATTCCAGTCCATTTTAGTTCACTGATTCTTAGCATGTCAATGTTCACTCTTGCCATCTCCTGTTTGACCCTTTCAATTTGCCTTGATTCATGGACCTAACATCCCAGGTTCCTATGCAATGTTGCTCTTTACAGCATCGGACCTTGCTTCCATCACTAGTCACATCCCCAACTGGGTATTGTTTTTGCTTTGGCTCCACCCCTTCATTCTTTCTGGAGTTATTTCTCCACTGATCTCCAGTAGCATATTGGGCACCCACTGACCTGGGGAGTTCCTCTTTTGGTATCCTATCACTTTGCCTTTTCATAATGTTCATGGGGTTCTAAAGGCAAGAATACTGAAGTGGTTTGCCATTCCCTTCTCCAGTGGACCACAAGAGTTAACAGTCATAAAATGTTATCATATTATCTGAGTAATAATATGCTGCTGCTGCTGTTGTTCAGTCGCTAAGCAATGTCCAACTCTGAGATTTCATGGACTGTAGTCTGCCAGGCTCTTCTGTCCACGGGATTTCCTAGGCAAGAATACTGGAGTGGGTTGCCATTTCCTTCTCCAGAGGATCTTCCAGGTCCAAGAATAGAACCTACATCTCCTGCATTGGCAGACGGATTCTTTACCTCTGAGCCATCAAGGGTAGAGATGCTCAATAAACATCTTTCCTGGAAGAAAACTCAATAGAACTTAACACTGAGCACTTTCTAATAAGTTAACTTGATGGGGTTTAGAGATTGCTTAAACAGTGAAGTTGTACCTAAAATATCCGTGAACCATATTCATTTTCATTGCATAAAAACTGTAAGCTCCTCATATAATCTCTATTTTCAGAGAGGAGATGGTGAAAACCCAAGACAGCACACAAAGCTATCACTACCCATTATGTTTCAGAAACATGAGTTAGAAACTGCAGCTGTCTCTCTGCTTTGAGAGCAGATAACAGCATCATTTTTGTAAATAAAAGTAGAGATAAAGTTACTGAATAAACATTTCTACAATAACAAACCAGAGAACATCAGAGACAAATAAATACCTGTTACCAGGGGAACATTTTCTCCAATAAAGGTATGCAGTAGCTCTCACTATAGAGTTATGTAATAAATGACTCATCCAGAAACTAATATTTAATAAGTTCATACCTTTAATTGCTCTAAAAACCTTTTAAACACTGTAGCATATTTAAACATACTCAGGGTTATTTGTTGTTCAAGATTAATTCCTTAGTCAAACTTGTTTTGAAATGAATAAGTGACACAAAAGGATACCATACTATCATCTCCTACTCAAGGCTAATGTTGCAATTATTTTCTTTAGATAAGTAAATTCTTACTTGCAATGTTTACCTTAGAAAATTTTTGACAATTTAAAAGGTTAATAAAAACTACTTTTGAAGTCATAGAAAGTACCTTCTACTGTGACATTAAGTAAATAGATTTCTCTTTTTCTCTGGAATTGCTTTTTAATTTTCATAGCACTGCAATGCTTTACCTACTTAATTTTATAATGTGAGTCATCAATAATGAAATATATTTGCTACATTCAGTGAAATGAAATGTAATATTACATTTTTAAAAAATTACTGGATTTTCTTTACATTTAACATTTCTTCCCAAGTATATGACAATCCTCAGATTAATAAAAATGTTACCCTGAATTATTATACTTTTCCACAAGAGGGCTCTTGAAAAGCAAAAACACTGCCCATGATTAGTGATCTGCCTACATCTAATGGTAAGAATTAGAGAAACAAGATTTTTAAATATTTCCCTAAAAATTTACAAAATTTAAAAAATCACTTTGAATTAAATGAATATTTCCACTAACTAGAATTATCTAACAGTAATAAAGGTTAAAATTTATCAAATGCTTCCTATGTGGTGGACAATATGTAAAGTGCTGAAGATATAGTCAGTATTATTATTAATTGTACTTTAAAGGGTTACTGTAAGCATGGAACTCAGAATCCAGCTCTGACTCTCAGCTCTGCTATTTTTATTATTTCTGTGACTTTGAGCAAGATATTTGTCACTTAACTTCATCCTCTGTTCCTTTTCTATAAAATGAGATTGTCTATAAGCATTCAGGAAGTTTAAGACGTGTAAAGCATTTAGAAGAACACCTGGCACACAGTCAGTACTTTGGAAGTTCTTGCTGCTACTGTTATCATGGAGGACAAAACTGAGGCACACAGATTAGACAAGTCCCTCAGCCAGGGGCTCAACCAGCAGGTGAGAGCATCTACTAACTCATATGCCTTTATAGTCAGAGACATTGGCAATTCCAGCCCACATCCAGGTGCCTCGCTGCGGCAACATGTATGCTCCTGACTTACCCTGTTTCTCTCACTGTTCCCTCCCGTTGCATTTACCATGCGCGATTAGCCCTCTCCATAATCACTGGTTTATGAATTGAACTCTGTCATAAGATTATTTGGGTCCTAGGAGAGTGTCATATTTATTTTTGCTTCCCTAGGATATAGTAGGTACTTACCTTGGTTAGCAAGGATTAACAAAAATGATTTAAAAAGAAGAGTATGCTAATCTCTGTAACTGTTCTGCAAAACAGTTTTTTTTTAATCCCATTGTACAGATGAATAAACAAATTCTTAGAGGCTACATCAACATCTCATAGCTTGTAAATAGCCAAGCTATTTGAAACCAGACCTATGTTCTTTTGGCTATAGGACACACACATGCTTATGGTTGTTTGTAGGCTTACTGACTAAAGGGAGAAAAGGTTAAAAATTTAGATTAAAAATTCAACAAGGTTAAAAATTCTATAACTGACAACAGCTCAGAATTATTTTTATGGACCATTTAAAAATGTGATCTAGGGATGAATCTGGATGGGATTATGCTAAATGAGATAAGTCAGACAGAGAAAGACAAATACTGTATGGTATCACTTAGACATGGAATCTAAAGAAGCCAAATCTATAAAAACAGAATAGAATGATGCTTACCAGGGGAGGAGGGGGCAGGGATTAGAGAGATAATTTTTAAGGGCACAAGTGGGCAACTAGTAAATAAATTAGTCCTGTAGATCTAATGTACAGCACACTCATGATAACAATAGTTTCACAAATTTCAAAGCTGCTAAGAGACTACATACTATTCCCACCACAAAAAAGGAATGATAATTCTGTGATAGAGTTGTTAGCTAATGCCAGGGTGGTAATCATATTGTAATATATAAATGTATCAGATTTATATGTTGTAAATCTTCAGTTCAGTTCAGTCGCTCAGTCGTGTCCTACTCTTTGCGACCCCATGAATCGCAGCACGCCAGGCCCCCCTGTCCATCACCAACTCCCGGAGTTCACTCAGATTCACGTCCATCGAGTCGGTGATGTCATCCAGCCATCTCATCCTCTGTCGTCCCCTTCTCCTCCTGCCCCCAATCCCTCCCAGCATCAGAGTCTTTTCCAATGAGTCAACTCTTCACATGAGGTGGCCAAAGTACTGGAGTTTCAGCTTTAGCATCATTCCTTCCAAAGAACACCCAGGGCTGATCTCCTTCAGAATGGACTGGTTGGATCTCCTTGCAGTCCAAGGGACTCTCAAGAGTCTTGTCCAACACCACAGTTCAAAAGCATCAATTCTTTGGTGCTCAGCCTTCTTCACAGTCCTTAACCTTATACAATAGTAGCAGTAGTGTTAGTCGCCCCGTCGCATCTGACTCTTTGCCATCCCACGGACTAGACAGCCCACCAGGCTCCTCTGTCCATGGGATTCTCCAGGCAAGAATACTGGAGTGGATAACTTTTCCCCTCTCCAGAGGATCTTCCCAACCCAGGGATCGAACCCTGGTCTCTTGTGTTGCAGGCAGATTCTTTACTGTTTTACCTACAGGGAAGACCAAATCTTATACAATGTTGTATGTGAATTATATCTCAATAAGAATAAAGAAACATAAGCATGTAATTATGAGCACATATTAATTTAATTATGATTAATAATTAAACTTGTCTTCTTCAGCACTAGAGACACTACAGTGAACCAAAGCAGGTGTGGTTACAGCTTTCAAAGACCTTTCATATATACTGGGAGGACATGAATTAAATTGTTGCCCAAATAATATAAAACCACAAATGTGAAAAGCACAAAGAGTGTTGGGTAATGAGAGTGTTTCATAAAGAGAATCAGCAGGTCAGGGGCTAGAGGAAGTTTCTTCTAAGGGAGATTTGTGAATTGATAGCTAAATGATGGATAGGTGTCAACCAGGTGAAAAGAGGAGGGAAGAATTTTACTCCAGGCAAAGCAAACAAGTGTGCAAAGATCTTGTAGCAAGACACAGCATGTGCTGAGGTAAAGCTAACAAAAGAGTCAATGGAATAAGGAAACTAAGGAGGAGTACAGCTCAATAAGAGGCTGAGGGTAGAAGGCACTTAGTTTAGAAAACATTTCCTGGGAACATGCTATATCCTTACTATTGCCATGTTGTTGATGTTGTTTAGTGATAAAGTCCTGTCTGATTCTTTGTGCCCCCATGAACTGTTGCCTGCCAGGTTTCTCTCTCCATGGAATTCTTCAGGCAAGAATACTGGGGTGGATTGCCATTTCCTTCTCCAGGGGATCTTCCCAACCCAGGGATGGAATCCAGTGTCTCCTGCATTAGCAGGCATTTTCTTTACAGCTGAGCTACCAGGACAAAGAGACCTTAAAATAAAGAATATTACAAGAGATGAGGAAGGAAACTGAACTAATGATCAAGGGATCAATCCAAGAGGAAGACTCAACAATTGTAAACGTCATGTTCAGCTGGTAAAGAATCTGCCTGCAATGCAGGAGACCTGGGTTCAATCCCTGGGTTGGGAAGATCCCCTGGAGAAGGGAAAGGCTACCCACTCCAGTATTCTGGCCTGGAGAATTCCAGGGGGATTCTCTATAGTCCATGGGGTCGCAAAGAGTAGGACACCACTGAATGACTTTCATTTTCACTTTTATGCACCCAACGTAGGGGCACCTCAGTCATAAGATAAACGCTAACAGACATAAAAGGAGAAATTGACAGTAACGCAATAGAAGTAGGAGACTTTAACACCCCACTTACACCAATGGACAGATCATGAAAACAGAAAATTAATAAGGAAACACAAGTCTTAAATGATATATTTGACATGTATCATTGATGGATCTCATTGATTCTCAGGACATTCAATCGAAATGCAGAATACACCTTCTTATCAAGTGCACATGGAACATTCTCCAGGATGGACCACACCTGGGTCACAGATCAAACCTCAGTAAATTTAAGGAAATTGAAATGGTACTAAGCATCTTTTCTGAGCTACCAGCGAAGCCCAGGGTACAGAGAAATCAAAGTGTTAAAGCATTTTTCTCTCAAGGAACTACTGAATCTGGAAAAACATGGACACATAGGCAAGCACGAATCGCTAAATATGATGTTGTCAATACTGTGGGGGTGCAATCTTGTGCGTGCCTGCTCAGTCAAGGAGGAACAAATTGCAGAGGCTCCACACTGAGTAATTAAAATTTGAGCTGAAACTTAAAGGAATTCTAGACAAGAGCATAAAAAGATGCATGAAGCATAAATAGCGATCATAAATCTATTAATTCCTTTGGAGAATCTTTTTTTGGATACAATTCTCTTTTCTTTCTGCTTCCTAATTTGGAAAACATGAAATGTGTATCGCATCATTAGGCATTTCTCAACCTCTGCCACTAGGTGGCAAACGTTTCCAAACTATGGCAGGCGCCTGTACTGAACGCTCTGGCCTGTTGGGACTTCTTTTTGGTGGTTAACTGCAGCAATCACAAACCGAATAATCTGAAACATTCTCGTTATTGTCATATTGAGCACCTTTACTGTTCTTATGAAATAAAAGATAGCAACAGGAACAAAATTGCATTAAAATGTAAACACAGGTTTTATTGGCAGAGATTGAAATTCTGCTCTTTTAACAATAGAACCTTCCACTTCAGGCTCAGAACAAGGCCAGAGAAGTGGAGCAGCCCCATCACAGATTTTCATCTCCATAGCAACCTTTTCAGTTCCATGCACAATTAAAGCTACAGTATCATTTTGTCAGGAAGAAAAAAAGAATTGTACTACTGGCTGGTATTCATTTTTTTTAGAAGGAACTGGAGAAATTAAATTGATTTTAATTAGAGAGGCTGAATTATAAGGAGGAAGGAATAGATTTGAAAATGCTTCACATAAGCAGCCCTATATTTCTCTTCCATCAGCAAATGAAAATATGTATTTTGTGCAATTTGATGTACTGTCATCATCACTATCCTCTTTAGCTTTCTTTGACAACAGCTCTTTTGTGCCAGGCTTTCTCAAAAATCCAGCTTAATTCCCCTTTAGGCTACATTTATGGGTGAATAAATCTGTTCAATCCATTAGCAATTAAATATAGACCAGATGGTCTGGAAAGTGTTGGGACTTCCTCAGAATCCTGGAATAACCTCAACTCTAGGCCTTGTGCTCTTTTCCTCTTCTGAAGATATTTCTGGGTTTTTGTTGTCAGTGGGAAAACTATAGAGTTCATATTCCCTTTGTCCTAAAGGGAACTGTTCAGAATTTCTGAAGGATTACCGAGAAAAGACTGATAGGATTAAAAAGTAAGACAAAGTTTAGTTGAGCAAGAATTTAATATATGAAGAACAAATGATTGCTAAAGGATTTTGTGGCTTAACGACTTTTCAATAGCATATAAAATGACGTTTGAAATAGAGTGAAGACCAGATCACTCGCTCCTGTAAAAATTAATAAAGAAAGAATAAGATACTAATGGGTCCTGAGCGTTCATATTATTTCATGAAAGTGATAACATGACAGATTTTGTCAAATTGAAGACATTTCTGAGATTCTTGAGAAGGGTTATAATAGAATATTTTTCCATGAAAATCATAAATATATTTATGTATTTTTTTCTTTCCTTTAGAAATTCACAGATATAGTCATTTCTGAAATCAGAAAGATGGGAAAGAAGATTTCTCACGGACCCTTTTGTCCCAGCATCCTATGTTTTTACAAGTATGAAATGCAGGTACTATGGCACTGCTGCTTCATTCTCTTCAACCACAGTTAACAGCGTATAAAACTGGCTGGGAGCAATAGAGTAGCAGCCGGTGATCCAGGCCACTTGTGGGTAGATGCTGTCATTGCTTTTTAAAGGCACTATTATTAACCCCTTTTTTCATAGACAATTGAGACAGAGAGTAATTATATGTCTTTCCCAGGACTAAGCCCACTGAAGATTAAAGATATTTGTGTGTCCAGTAAGCTTTGTTAACTACACTCACTTTAGTCTTATCTAGAAGTGAACAGACGTTGCCCCTATCCCTGGCCCAACAGCAGACATGGACAGAGACGAATCTCGGAATAGACATGGGACACACACTTTGCCAATGGAAATTGTTTATAGCCTGAGAAAGTAAACATTTCTTTTTGTTTGTGGGGCTAATGTAAATCTGGAAATATTGGTGGTCTTTTTTTCCATCTTATAGGGAGAACTTGTCTTAAAATGAAGCCAACACAATTAAAGCAAGGAAAATATACCCTTCTACACATGAGTAATTTTAATACATTGATTTTAACATGTGGAGACATAGATGCCTGGTTAGATTTTAACTATGAGGTGAAAAAAGAAAGAGAAAATATGTTGAATGATGCTATCTAATGAGCTCTTATAACTAGAGCCTGACAAACTCACTTGGGTCCTTATAACTTGTAAGCATGAAGAGGTTTTTTTTTTTTTTTAAGTTTTACTTTTTAAATTATCTTGTAGTCAAATTGATTTCTTTTTCATGTACAGTTCTATGAATTCTGGCATTGCACAGATTCAAGTAACAACTGCCATTATTAGGATATGAAAAGGGTTCCTTCTATTACTTCAAACAACGTCATCATGCCATTACTTTTTAGCTACACCTCTTTGTACTCCTAACCCTTGGTAACCATGAATTTGCATGTCTATAGATTTATCTTTTCGAGCTATGCTATGTGTGTTCATGTTTAGTTGTCTCCGACTCTTTGTGACCCCATGGACTGTGGCCCATCCTTTGTCTGCGAGATTACCCAGCAAGAATACTGGAATGGGTTGCCATTTCCCCCTCCAGGGGATCTTCCCAACCTAGGGATCAAATGTGTGTTTTCTGCATCTCCTGCATTGGTGGGCAGATTCTTTATCACCGAGCCATCTGGGAAGCCCACCATCTTTTTGAGAATGTCCTATAAGTGGAATCACATGGTATACAACCTTTTGAAACAGGCTTGTTTTTCTCAACACAATGCATTTGAGATTCATCCAAACTGTGTTGTGTATCAATAGCTTGTTCCTTTCTATTGTTGAATGGTATTTCATTGCACAGAAGTATCACAATTATCCATTCACTCACTGAAAAACTTTGGAATGTTTCATAAGCATGTATGTATAGGTGATTTTTATGAACATAGCTTTCATCCCGCCAATACACATGGGAGTTGCTGAGTCATGGTACATATGTTTGACCTTATTGAAAACCGCCCAAGTGCTTTACATATTTTCATCACCAAGTTATGACCAACCTACACAGCATATTAAGAAACAGAGACATTACTTTGTCAACAAAGGTCCATCTAGTCAAGGCTATGGTGTTTCCGGTAGTCATGTATAGATGTGAGAGTTGGACTATAAAGAAAGCTGAGCGCCGAAGAATTGATGCTTTTGAACTGTGATGTTGGAGAAGACTCTTGAGAGTCCCTTGGACAGCAAGGAGATCCAACCAGTCCATCCTAAAGATCAGTCCTGAGTGCTCATTCAAAGGACTGATGTTGAAGCTGAAACTCCAATACTTTGATCACCAGATGTGAAGAGCTGACTCATTTGAAAAGACCCTGATACTGGGAAAGATTGAAGGCAGGAGGAGAAGGGGACAACAGAGGATGAGATGGTTGTATGGCATCACTGACTCAATGGACATGAGTTCGGGTAAACTCCGGGAGTTGATGATGGGCAGGGAGGCCTGGCATGCTGCAGTCCATGGGGTCGCAAAGAGCTGGACACGACTGAGCGACTGAACTGAACTGAACTGATCATGAATAGCAATAAGGCATGAGAGGTTTAGTTCCTCTGCCTCCTCCCCAGCTCAGTATTGTCAATACACTTTTGTTACAGAGAAGAACAAAATCTGACTACTTGTTGGATCTCTTTTACTTGAACCTTTGCTTCCCATTGTTTTTGTTTACTCAAAGCATATATAATGGCCTGCCTCATGGAACCCTGCCCTTCTGGCTGAATGTTAAACCAGAACACGTTCAGGACCCTGTTTCTGGATGGCTACAGGAAGGAAAAAGTTAATACATCCCCTCCCAAAGGCTTACCATTCTAGGAGACTGTTGAAAGATTCATGGTCTTTTTGCTTCCTTACCTCCTCTCCATCTCTTTTCTATGAAATAACCTGGCATCCAGACCCCAATGAGATGGTCATTTTGAGACATTATTCTGCTATCTTCTGGGTCAGCTGGGTTTCCAAATAAAGTCGTAGTTGTATCTCTTTATGGTTTGTTGTCGCATTCACTATGTCTAATGATGTTGAACATTGTTTAAATGTATTGATTTGCCATCCTTATTACCTCTTTGGTGAATGTCCAGGCTTTTGACTATTTTCAAAATTAGTTTTAATTTCTTAATGTCGAATGATAAGGTTTCTTCATAAACTCAGGATATATGACTTGCATTTTTTTCCCAGTTTTTAGCTTGTCTTTTCATTCTCTTAAGATTTTCTTTCACAGAACAAAAGTTTTTAATTTTGATGACATTGCATTTATCATTTTTTTTTCTTTTATGAATTGTGATTTTGGTGTAATGCCTAAAAATTTTAGCCTTACCCCAGGTCCCAAAGCTTTTCTCTAATGCTCTCCTCTAAGCCCCTTGTAAGTGTGTGCATGTTAGGTCAAGTCTGACTGTGTCTCCACGGGCTGTAGCCCATCAGACTCCTCTGTCCATAGGATTTTCCAGGGAAGAATACTAGAGTGGGTCGCTGTTTCCTTCTCCATTGGATCTTCCTAACTGAGGAATCAAATCTACGTCTCCTGCATTGGCAGGCAGATTCTTTACCACTGAGCCGCCTGGGAATCCTTTAAGCCCCTTAGATGATTCTAATACCAAGTTAAGTTTGAAAAGAGCTACCACTCTATCTGGGCTTCCCTGGTGACACAATGAAGGAAACACAAAAAAGTAGTTTCCCTCTGTTGGGAAGATCCTCTGGAGTAGAAAATGGCAACCTTCTCTAGTATTCTTGCTTGGAAAATTCCATGGACAGAGGAGCCTGGAGGGCTACAGTCCAGTCTATAGGGTCACACAGAATCAGACACAACTGAGCATGCACACACCACCCTATCCAGGAAGCCAGTATTCTATAGATGTTGCTGAAAAGATCTGGCTTGAGACTAATCTACATCCACTGTGGGATGTGGGCAGAAACAAGTGTATTTGGTCAATTTGCCAAATAGATTTTTGGAGATTAAACTATACAAAAGACTGAGAAGCTTGCCATAGAAACTCATGCTAAAAGACCAAAAACCAAACCAAAACAAAACAAAAAAACAAACAGGCACCTAAAATAACAACTTTAAATTTGGGTGGGGAAATGTTTCTTAGAACAAATGGTGCTCTTAGTTGCCTCTGAGTTTCTGTTTGAATTATAGATGACAGTAATTCAAATATAAAAGAAACATTTCACTCTAATGATCTATTATCCCCCTGTGTTTGCCCAGTGCATCACCAGCAGCAACCAGTGAAGCTGGTGAGATTGCTTAGCTGAGATGGTGACGCAGTGGTTCCCAGGAAAGCCAGCAGCAGCGGTGCCTACTGAAGTGGCAGAGACTGGAGAAGCCAGTGAAGAAGTGGGAATGGTAGCGCTGCCGACTCGGAAAGGTGATGCCGAATGGGAATAAGCAACGCCTTGAATAATTTTAAATATTTGTATCCATAGTTTTAATTGTCATGACTTAATAGCATAAATAAAAATGTATATATTCTTAAAATGAAAAGCTTGTATTTATATATATGCATATATATAAATGCAACCATGACTTAGAACAAGATGCAAATCAAAGCTCCGTTTTTGCCTCTGCCTGATCTATTCCCAGTTTCCAGAAGTAAATAATATTCTGACTGAGGTCATCATTGATTATTTTGCCTGTTCTTAAAGTTCACATAGTAAATAGAATTATACAACAGAGCTGACCTTTTTCATTTCACATAATGTCCATGAGATTGATCCATACGGTTTCATGTACCATTATTTCATTCATTTTTACTGTTGGGTGCTGCTGGGTAAAATTCCATTATATGAACACATCACAGTTTATTTATTAATATCCATCCTTCAATTGATGGGCGCTTGGGTGGTTTCCAATTTTTAGCTGTCATGAATAAAGTTGCTTCAAATATTCTTATGTGCGTGTGTATGAAGAAGGAATTCATAGGGCTTGGACTCCATCTTAGGCCTGATCATGCTCGGCCACCTTTCCAATGGACTCTGAACTCTGTGTTTAGTGCTCATGAAACCAACAACAAAAGACCCCCTCCAGACAGGGGAACCTTGAAGATCGTATCTAGGTTACTCATTGCCTAAGAGAAAACATACACTAATCACCCCTTCCTCCAAAGAGGCCATAAATTTTTCTGTATCAGTTGGAGGGTAACCTCGGGTTTATTGATTATTGGCTAATTGTTTGGCTGTTCGAGCACATGAGCACATAGCACATGAATCATGGGGTTATTGGGAGTGTATTTTCCTTGGTTTATGTAAGTCTCAAAGAATTTGGAGTGGTGGGTTCAGACACGTACACATGGGGTATAAAAGATTTTCACAAATGCTGGTTGGAGTGCTTGGCTAGGAGGAGATCCTGCCTTGGGCCCGCCGGTGTAATAAACTGCACTCCACTATCTGCATTGTCCTTCTGAGTGAGTTTGTTTCTTGGAACGCGTGGCTACAACATGTATGCATAAATGTATCTACTTATTTTACTTAAGGAAGTACCCAGGAGTTAAGCTGTTTTGTTATGGTGCTTAGTCTTATTTTGTCCAGCTGTTTGTGGCCCCATGGACTGTAGCCTGCCAGAATCCTCTGTCCATGAAATTTTCCAAGGAAGGATGTTGGAGCAGGTTGCCATTTCCTACTCTAGGGGATCTTCCCGACCCAAGGATAGGAACCACATCTCTGAGTCTCCTGCATTGGCAGGTGGGTTCTTTACTACTGTGCCACCTGGGAAGCCCAAACTCTTTGGTTATAGAAGATGTTTATGTTTACATTTAGAGAAAACTTTATACTCCCATGGGAGAAGGCAATGGCACCCCACTCCAGTACTCTTGCCTGGAAAATCCCATGGACAGAGGAGCCTGGAAGGCTGCAGTCCATGGGGTCGCTGAGGGTTGGACATGACTGGGTGACTTCACTTTCACTTTTCGCTTTCATGCACTGGAGAAGGAAATGGCAACCCACTCCAGTGTTCTTGCCTGGAGAATCCCAGGGATGGGGGAGCCTGGTGGGCTGCCGTCTATGGGGTCACACAGAGTCGGACACGACTGAAGTGACTTAGTAGTAGTATACTCTCATGGCAAAATATGAACATTCCAGTTGTTTGTTATTCTTACCAGCAGTTGGTATCGTCATCTTTTTAACTTTAGCTGTTTGTGAAGGGTAAGAGTATCACATTTTAATTATTTTAATTTGCATTTCTATGGTGAGTGATGTTGTTGATCACCTTTTTCTATGCTTTTTAATCATTAGCTATCCTTTTTCGCCAAATGCATGGTTTCTTTTTTGCTTGTTGATTTCAGGGATTCTTTGTATGTTCTGAACATTTGTCAGATGTATGTGTTGTTAATACAGTCTTTCCATTCTGTAGAATAATGTTTCCCTTAAATGGTAATTTTTGATGAATTAAAATTTACCTTTTATAGTTAGGTACATAATATATCTCAAATTAATTTTTGAATTAGAGTTCAAAGTTCCTTTCTAAACAATTTAAATATCCAGTTGGTCCAGCTGTACTTATTGATAAGAACATCATTTCTCCATTGAAAGGATTGATGCTTTACTTTTCTATCAGGTGACCAGAAATATATATCTTTCTATCCTCTATCCATTCCATCAATCTCTTTGTCTATCCTTGCCCCATACTTGACTGTCTTATTAGCTGCATTTTAATTATTGATATCTTCCAACTTTATTTTACTCCTTCAAGATTATATTTGTCCTTTTATAACCATTGCTGCTTTGTGTAGACTGCAAAATCAACTTGTCAATTTACTCCAAGAAAAGTCTGCTAGAATTTTCATTGTGATTTTATCAGCCTGTGTATCAGTCATGAACACGATTTATCTAATTATTTGACCCTTCTATAATTTCTATAAACAATATTTTGTAACTTTTAGTGTACAGATCTGGCTACTTGCCTGCTAGAGATGGAGAGTACACAAAAAAAACTAAGCAGAGAAGGACCTTAGGGCAGGGAGGAGACCAGAGGTCAGTAAGTTATCAGCGAACTGCAAGAACACTAGGTCACCCGGGAATTTACCTTCATTCTTCTCAAGCTCCATTTACATTAACAAGTATACTTTTTCTACTCAAAGATAATATTATACTAGCTAGCATAACAGTCCCCTTAGAGTCACTAACTACAGATGTTAACCACAAATACAAAGTACCTTCATAGCAACACCTAGATTTGTGTTTGATTAATTCACTGTTTACTACATCTTGGTCAAGTTGACAAAAAAGTTGTCACGCTAAGAAATGATAACAGACATCAGAAGCTGTGGGGAACAAAGAATGGACTTTCCCCTTGGTCCTCTGGAGGTAACGCTCTGCTGACACCTGAATTTCATACTTCTAGCCTCCTAAACTGTAAGAAAAATGAGTTTCTGTTGTTTTAAGCCACCAAGTTTGTGGTAATTTGCTAGAGTGGCCAAAGAAACTGATACAGGTGGCTTGGAGCTATAGATTTAGGAATCATGGGCAAAAATAGAAGGGGGAAGATGAATGAGATGAAAGATGTCTTGCAACAGAAATGCAAGAGAAAGCATGTTTCAAGATTATGGAATGCACAAGAAAGAGCAAGCAAGATAAAGATTAAAAGATTGTGCTAGATTTAGCAACAAACAGCAATGAGAGTCTTTTTGAAAACAGTTCCATTTTAAAAACAAAAAGCACACTTTAACCTGCAGAATGGTTACAGGTTAAATGAGGACTTACAAATGGTAATTCTAGATCCCTTTTTTGTTTCTTTTTTTCAAAATGCTTGAATTTGAAGAGGAAAGAAGTAATACTACTGTCATTAAAGAGATAAGCAGGGTGACTGCTCCATTGTTTAAGACAGAAAAGGCTACCAAGTGTTTAAATCCTCTTCAACAGTTGAAATAGCAGAGAAAAAAAGTTAGTATAAGTAGAAGAGGAAGAAATTGATAAAACCCAATCCCTGAGTAAACAGGCAGGTTTATAACACAAGACTTTAGGCAAGAAAGATAGTACCTTTTCCACTGTAAACATCAGGCGAAAATGAGTTCAGACAAATTGAAGATGGGATTTACAGAGGCTGTGGAAGATTTTGTGTGATGCTCCCTATTTTCAATTTTCTCTGCAAGTTGAAGGTGAAGTTATTTACTAAAAGTGAAGGGCAAATCCTGGAATTAGAAAGTTCTGAAATTAAAAAAAAAAAAGTTATGTTTTTTTTTTTTTTTAATAGCCAATCTGGATAGTGGAAGAGAAACTAGTTAGAAAAAGAACAATTGGCTATTTCTTCACAATGCTGATATACATTTTTGTTTGAAAATTATCAATTTATAGTGGCACCAATCTGTACATAATAAAGGTTTCTGCTACAATGCTCAGATTACAGGGAAAAAAGAGGCATTTTGGATTGATCTAGTGTTTGTATTTTCTCAGTTGGGGTTAATGGAAAGACAAATTGTTGATGAGAAACAATAGCAAGAGAAGAGTTGAAATAATAGACATACTTCTCGGCTCCATAGGGGTTCTTTTTAATATTTATTTTTTCTCCCTGTACTCCAGTACCTAACCAGAACAAACGATATGCCATGCTGTCCAAGGAAGAAAAACAGTCATGAAATGAAAGCTTCCAAAGGACGCCAAGGGAAGGAAGAAAAGGGATGGTTGCAGAGGACATAGAAGGAAGGGCCGGAGGGAACGGACAAGCCCGATAGTCTTGGATTATGATTGTGGCTGTGTCATTTGCTTCATTAAATTTAAACATCTTGAAAAATGGTTATTCACGAGTGGGTTTCCAGGGATATTTCTAAAGAGATGGAGGGAAAGGGGTAGAGGGAAGTAAGGACAAAGAAATCTTAACAAAAGTGAAGACATTCTATTCTTAACAACAGATTTTTTTGTGGTTCTTCCTTAGGGTTGCCATATAAAACATATAATGCCCAGGTACATTTGAATTTCAAATGAGTAATGAGCAAAATTTTACATAAATATGTCCCAAATATCTCATGGGATATAATTACACTAAAAAAGTATTTGTTCTTTATCTGAAATTCAAATTTAACTGGGTGTCGTGCAGCTTTATTTCCTCTATCTGGCAGCCCTATAGCTCCTCTGCCAATAAAAATGGTTTATAGTCAGTTTTGCCAAGGAGTAGAATCACACAGCAACATCACCACTGGGAGAGATTAAAGTACTAGATTTAAAAAAATGTTGCTTTTATAATGTCTGTACCAGGAAGTTTCTTGAAAAAGTGTTCAAAATTTAAATCACAAGTGTGTGTGTTATTCTGAATTCTACTTTATTTTATTTTCTTTCTACAAAAGGAATTGTATTTAATAGTATATCCTAGAAATATGTCTGGTTCTCGTTATAGTGTACCTGGAGTGAAGCTCTTTTCACATTATAACTGCTTCCCTTCATCCTGAAGATATCTAAGTGAAACCTGTCTATCTCTAAGTCATGAATGAGTAAGTACAGTTGACTGAATGGTATGCCATGAAAGCCCACCTTAAGAAAGAAGATTGGATGTTTGGAACTAAAGAAAAAAAAAAAAAAAGCCTGATGAGATCTTTTAAATTGAAACCACTAAAGATGACATAATAGAAGTGAATACATGAAGAGTAATGACTCCGTGTCAGACATTGTCCTAAGTGCTTCATGTGTATTAATTCTCATTGCAATCTTATGGGTCAGATATTATTAATCTTCACATTTTGTAGATAATGAAACTAAGAGGTCAAGTTCAAGATCACTCAGTTAGGAAAAAGCAGAACACGGATTTGAATGTAGATAGCTAAGCAACAGAGCATGTGCTCTTATCCAGTGAATTACATCTTTTTAATATACTCAGAAAAGCTTTTGGATTAAAAGATATTTAGGTAAATACTCTACTGTTACAAAAGAAAAATGGTCTTCATATTGTCAGCAGTTGGCATGGTGGTTAGTACATATAGGTGAACAGTAAATGTTGGTTAGTTGATTGTCTAAAATATTCTCTGTCCTCAGTGTAGCTAAAGAACTGTTCATTCTTCAATTGCAGTACTTAAAACACTGTCTTGAATTTATTTGTTATTTAGATATTTTCGTGTAGTAATTTATGACCTTTTGGATTAGGAATCGTGGTATTTATTTTCTTATTCTTAGCTCTTACAGCTTCTTCTGTACATAGAATTAGCTTGGTTAATGTTAAATGAAGGTGTAAATGAATGAATTTAAAAAGAAAGTGAATTCTAAAAATTTAAACTGGGATTCAGACATTTTCCTTTGTTTTGAAGGCATCAATCTTCTATAAAATTTTCTAAATCTGCTATGAAATTAAGGGAGAAGAGGAGATGGCTCTCTAGTGTATAATGCTAGAGAGCCAAAAGCATTGCAGGGATCAACTCCGGCTTGACACATTTAATAATTATGCAGAAAAACGACCTCAGGTGCCTTTTAGTAGGTTTGACACATTTAATAATTATGCAGAAAAACGACCTCAAGTGCCTTTTAGTAGGTTTGACACATTTAATAATTATGCAGAAAAACGACCTCAGGTGCCTTTTAGTAGGTTTAAATGTTACTCTCATCTGACTAGTAGTGTCTTAGAAATTGATGGGGGTAAGGGAAGATCATAAAAGTGATAGTGTTAGTTGCTCAGTCATATCTGACTCCTTGTGACCCCATGGACTGTAGCCTCCAGGTCGTCAATGGAATTCTCCAGGCAAGAATACTGGAGTGGATTGCCATTACCTATTCCAGGGGATCTTCTTGATGCAGGGATGGAACCTGGTCTCCTGCATTGCAGGCAGATACTTTACCATTTGAGCCACCAGCGAAGATTATTTGGGCAAAAATAGATACTTAATGCAAATTGTAACAGAAATCTTCAATTAAATGTGTAGTATTTCATCTTTAGGAGAAGGCAATGGCAAGCCACTCTGGTACTCTTGCCTAGAAAATCTCATGGACAGAGGTTAAGTACTAACATAAAGAAATTGTCAATGGCACTGAAACTAAAGGATGGAAACTGAAGATATATATAGTATATGATAATATATATTGATATCTTTTAAATATATGTGTACACATGTATATGCAATTTTTTTAGGAAATGGAAGAATGCCACCACACTGATAATCATCTTTACCTCTGGGAAACGGGCTTGATTGGAGGTGGTAAAAAATGAAGCACTAATTTTAGATATGGCAGTTGTCATTAAAACAAGAATATATTTAGGCCTCATTTTGTAATTAAAAAATAATTCTTAAAAGTCTAGCAGAAGTCTGCTATCAATAATCTAAGCATTATACTTAATGTCATCAAATTAATTTACTATCATGAATAACAGGTGATACACTCTGAGAAATATCAGTCCTTAAAAACTATACAAATGTATTTATATTTAAAAAATCTGATTGGCAATATAATACACACCTATGAAAATTCCAACAATATAAATGAAAAAGTCTTCCTTAACTTAGGGGTGGGAAATGAGGTGGGGTCAAGTATGAAAGTAGTTTGAGTCTGAAATATCTGTTGTAAATATTATTTGGTAATAAAATTCTTACATTTTAGGAGACCACCTAAATTTAAATACTTCAAAATAGCCTTTCAAAATCATTTTTGTCCCTCCAAGGTAATTATAGCACGTGACCGACCTTTTTCTCTTTCTAAAGAAAACACATTGTCTACAATCAGTTATATTTCTAAAACTAATGTCATCCTGTGAATTTTCCTTTATGTACAATGAACACTCTTTAAATATCTTTTCTTTCTATCAGCAGCTAATACCCATTATAATAAAGGAATGTCACTGTTTTGTTTCCAAACTGAATAACTAGAAGCTATGAGCACACTTTTAACTCTTTTATTACCCATTTGGAAAACTAATAAATTGCCCTAGACTTACTGTAACTTCTCTTAGATTATTTATTGGGAATATAATTTTTGAATCCAGAGAACACCATAAATGCTATCAAAAGCCATCACCAAAATGACCTGTTAATTTGAGACAACACAAGAAAAATCTATTAATTAGCTTGGTTTAGCAAATTATCTACAATGTGTGTTCCCTATTTGTTTAATTAGTGCCTCCTCCATCCTAGCACTGTTTATTCTTGGTATACAGCAGCAAACAACACCAAGTTTCCATGCGGGTCCATCAATTAGAATCATCTTGTGTGCCATCTTGTGTGCCATGGAGAGACTGACTCGATGGTAAAATGAGCAGTCTCAAAATCATCCTCCTTACTGATACTGAGGCATTAACAAGACCTGCTTCAATTGCTATCACTCTCTAAAGTTGAGTCTGGCATTCTTAATGACTTCCTTTTTGGAGTCTGCATCTTAATATGAAAGTTTTTCAGACTTTGGATCAAGGTGTTATTCCCCCCAGTAAAGTGGAATATAGAGGAAGAATTATATAGTTTCATATGTATACACAATTTATAGAGTTATTTTTGTTGTTCAGTTACTGAGTCCTGTCCCACTCTTTGTGACCCCATGGACTATAGTCCACCAGGCTCCTCTGTCCATGGGATTTCCCAGGCAAGAATACTGGAGAGAGTTGCCATTTCCTTTCCAGGAGATCTTCCCCACCCAGGGACTGAACCTGCATACCTGCATCTCTTGTGTCTTCTGCATTGACAGGCAGATTCTTTACCACTAGCACCACCTGGGAAGCCTCATATAGAGTTACAGTTACATATTATATATAACTATATGTATAGTAATAATTATAACATATATAATAATTACATGTAGTTAGCAGAGGCTATGGTAAGGAAATGTTTTAAAATGTTCACCATCAGTATGACAAATATATGGAAAAGTAACTTAGCAAAAACTAACCCATGAACACATATGTTGACCGTTTAATTCCACATTTAACAACAATTTTTTGAGTATTGTGCTAAAGGCTGAGTATAGTGTGTTAAACAAAATACTCCTTATCCTTACAGCTTAGCAGAAGAGATCAGAATAAAAAACTATAAATCAATGAGTAAACAAAAAATTTTAAATTCTACCATTAGTTGTACAAATAAACAGACTGCAATTGCAAAGAATCACAGTAAGGCCTAGTTTAGATTGCAGGAGGTGGTCATGGGAGACTTAGAATTTTGTCTGACCCATCTTTGTAATAAGAGATTTCTAAAAAAACTCTGGTTCGGATTTATCATGTTAACATTATTGTCTAATTATGACTTCTATGTATGAAACTCCATCATCTAATTATGACTTCTATGTGTGACATTCCAATTATGTTTCACTCTTGAAATTACCTTAAAATCTTATACATGTCATAATAATCAGACCAAAAATAATTTGGCCATTTAAAATTTCTACCCCTTTCTCATTAATAATATGAATTGGAACATATGACATCTGTAGTTAATTAGTAATATGAGGTAAAATAGTACTAACCACAGTGATAGGTACATTAATGTCTTATAAATTAAAATGGTATATAAATCTTACCCTAAAGCTATGTGTAGAAATTATCTGGCCAAATATCTTTCTTTTCTGTCTTCTGGTGGACAATTAAGCTCTCCATAGAAAAGGCTGGGCCAATATGAGAATGTTAAGCCTGGATAGATATTCATATTCCCTTTATTTTATGTTTGACAAGTAATACAATGTGGAAAAAGGGCTAAAATGGTGGACAAAAAGTGATCGACAAACAGGAGGAATGAGATAATGGTGCAAATTTGAAGGTGAGTGAGCTGGATGATGACTATTTTCAAAAAAATTTTAGGAGAGTTTTCATACTGAGAAAGTTTTTGAATAATAATAGCACAATATTAGCTTCCATTTCTTATATACTTGCAATGTGCCTGGTTCCAAGCTTCACAAATATCTTCTTCAAATTTCTTGACCTCCCCATGGGGTCAGAATCATTATCCCCACTTTACAAATGCAGAACTGAGGCTCAGAGAGGGAAGTGGCTTGCCCAGTGTCACACATCTCGTCAGATGGAAGAACCAGGGTTCAAACTTATGTCCATCTGACTCCAAGGTCTTTTTGGTCTATCTTATTGCCTCCGTGGGCTTTCCCAGAGGCAAAGAAGCTGTCTGCCAAATGCAAGAGATGTGGGTTTGATCCCTGGGTTTGGAAGATCCCCTGGAGAAGGAAATGGCAACCCACTCCTTGGGTTGTATTCTTGACTAAGAAATCCCAAGGACAGAAGAGCCTGGTGGGCTACAGTCCATGGGGTCACAAAAGAATTGGACTAAACAGTAACAACATTGCCTCCTTACTGAAGATTTACAACTTTCATAGGTTTTTTTCAGCAATGTGAAAACTATTTTTTCTGGGCCTAGAAGATGTGGAACAGGTCATTAAATGTGCAAATTGATTTATGTTAAAATCAATGAATTTTGAATGAATATTTCACTAATGGCTTCATATAAGGTGCTATATTTAGTATTTGCATAGCATTATGCCATGCCATGCTTTGGGACAGAGCAAATGTATTCCCATGAAAAATATTTATTGGACACTCCAGAGGCAAATGAAACTCCAAACTATTCCTATGTTTTCATGGGCGACTCTAAAATAGTGGTTTATACTTTTTGTTGATTTGCACAGGAGCATAAACACACTTTCTTTCTTCAAGTTTTTCTAGTTTTATCTGACATAAACAATTTATGGCATAAGTTAAGACTACATAATAATGGGAGTAATTTAGTATGAAATGTTCAGAGAATTGTTAATAAATATTTTAAAAGTTATGAGGAAGAACTGGAGAAGAAAATGGCAACCTAATCCAGTATTCTTGCCTGGAGAATCCCGTGGACAGGGGAGCCTGGTGCGCTGCAGACCATGGGGTCACAAAGAGTCATACACAACGGAGTGACTAACACACAAAAGGAAGAACAGTATCTGTTCCTACTTCTTTGGCTATGCACGTCCTCTAGAGATGCTGAGAAAGGGCAGCACCACTAAAAATTAACCGCGTTTTTGTTGTTGTCGTTCAGCCACTCAGTCATATCTGACTCTTTGTGACTCTATGGACTTCAGCATGCCAGGCCTACCTGTCGCTCACCATCTCCCACAGTCCATCTAAGTTCATGCCCATTGAATTGGTGATGCCATGCAACCATCTCATCCTCTGCCTACCTCTTCTCCTTTTGCCTTCAATCTTTCCTAGCATCAGGGTCTTTTCCAATGAGATGGCTGTTCACATCAGGTATTTTTTGGGGGGGAACTTCTAGGAAATCTTCACACCCAAAATGTTTTATGTGCCTTCCCAGATAGATGAGTTGTCTATTGTTGCATAGTAAGTTCCCACACAATCTCCTAGAGCAACACATGTCTCATAGTTTCTGTGGGTCAGGAACCTGGGCTGCCTGGGCTCTCTAGTTCAGGGTCTCTCTCCATGGGTGATCAAAGTGTTGGTCAGGACCATGATCATCTCAAGTCTTGCCCTGGACAGAACTGTTTTTCAAGCTCCATTGCTGGACTGCTGGCAGGCCTGTGATGATCCACCTCCAAACAAGGTCACTCTTGTGGCCCTGATCAGGCCCGATACCCTCACCGGCTTTCAGAAGGAGGCATCATTTCCTTTCCACGTGGTCTTCTCCACCACAAGACAGCTTGTTTCACCCAGACCATCTCTGGCTTTCAAACTAAGCCAGAGAGAGTGCAAGATGACAAGTGAGATAGAAAGTTCAGTCTTTTTGAAAACTAATATTGAAAGTTTTACCGCCTCTCTCTTGGTTCTTAAAATTGAGTCGCTAGATCCAGCTCATACTCAAGGGGAGGTAATTATATAAAGCTGTGAACACCAGGAGGCAGAGATCATTCAGGGTCTTTTTAGAGGCAGAGGTTGCCTACTGCACAAAGGTACACTCACTAGCTTATAAAACAAACATGGGCCTAAAGATGATCATATCAAGTGAAGTAAGTCAGACAGAGAAAAACAGATATCATGATACAAATGAACTTATTTATGGAAGAAAAACAGGCTCACCAACTTTGAAAGCAAACTCATAGTTATGAAAGGGGAAAGGTAAGCGAGGGCATAAATTAGGAGTTTGGGAAACTAACACAGTACTGTAAGTCAACTGTTTTCCAAGACAAAATAAAAATCAAATTTAAGAAAAAGTATTATTATTATAGTCATGAAAGAATGTTAATAACTTATACTTCAACAGCAATTTTCATTTTTCAAAGTATCATAGAAAAAATTTACCATAGCAAAGTCTGATGACATTTTTGCCAGTAGATGAAATAAACATGTGTGAAATTCAGTCAGTGGAATAGACTGACACCTATAAATTTAGCAAATGCTTACATCCTGAGCTTAAGAGTGGGCAGGTAGGTAGAAGTTAATCTATCTTGATATGATGCTAAGAAGTGCTATTCTTATATATACCTTTGAGGTATAATTGACTTAGCTGAAAAGTTACAGTCTATGACCTTGGGACTAGTTAAAGATAATTTGACCTCAAGGTGGTTAAACCAATGACCCTGGCCTCATTAAACCTCATCAAATGAGTGCTTGGTCCTAATACTAACAACGCCTGAGTACATCATGATTGTACAGTTTCCAGGTCAATGGCCATAAATATCAAGGTCTGAAAAATACAGAAATGATAAAGAACATAGCTTACGATAATTTTTCCTTCAGGGAATTATTTCCTAAACCTACTATATTAAAGTTTTCTGGGATCTGTTGCACACCTAAATTGTCTGATAAATGGAAATCATCATTCAAAGCTGTTCATCAATTCTGTGATGAATCCAGTTGACAATATAAGGATTATTGACACTAATAAAAGGAACTGGCTGAAGTTACCAGGGACAGCACATCTCTAGAGCTTTTAAAAAGCCCTGCCTGAAAAGCATATAGCTTGTCTGTGGATTGGGTGATGTGTTGCATGGGAGCATGAGCAAGGTTTTCAATGCTGAAATCTCTTTCATTTATTTCATCGTAACTCTGGAATATTTCCTAAACTTTCTGAAATGCAATTTTCTCACCTCTGAAGAAGGATGAACTCTATGACGATCATGAAAATGTGCTTCCCAAGAAGCACACTAGACTGAGGGTCCTGCTGCCGTGCTTTGATATCCGGGGCTGTGTTTGCCTGGAGTCTGTACTTCCATGGGTCAGCAACATTCAGTGAACAAATGTGTTCTGCCCCAGTACCAAGTCTTGTTCCTGGGATACTAGGGACTCTGCTGGCAAACTTGGGCAGATGCCTTGCCCAAATCTTTTACTCCCCAGATGCCTTGCTAAATCTTCCCCAAACTGCTTGGCACTCATGGACACTTCCATCTAACCTTTTCTACTTTCTCCTTTCATGATTATATTCTCATTGCAGTCCACTGTTTGCCTGCCTTTGCTAGGTCTCTTCTGTATTATCTGTGTATTTTTATTCTAATACTTTGATATCTGTGTGTTTTTATTCTAATGCTGAACCTGGAAGGAAGGATCTTTCCAGGGTTTAAAGACTCCAAGACATAATAAACAATTTGCCACTGAGCTTGCCTTTCTTTCCTATGCAGACCAATCGATGCACACCAATCTATCCAGAGACCATATACCTGCCAACCACTTCTTTATTGGGCTCTTACCCCCAGGCCACTGTCTACTTGCTCTAATTATCCCAAGGCCAGGTACCAGGCAACTCTAGGCTGCTAAAATTATTCAAACTAGTCAGTCATTTAAGATTGCCTCTGCCTATTCTTGCCCATAGAAACCAGTCAAGGCTTTTGCCCAGATTCCTCTATTCCTTTTGTCTTCTGACCAACCCTGGTGCTCACCTGTGTGGCATGATGCACCTCTTCTTCCTAGAGAATTATAAGTATTGTTTACATTTTGCATGTCTTACCATTCCTGATTAAAATAAATCCCAGGTTTTCTTAAAACATCTTCCCATTTCCCTTCACACAGGCATCTCCTTAATATCCTTTCATATCTAACCCCCTCTTGGCATCCATTTATCTGAAAATCCAGACTAAATCAAACTGTTTGCTAAAATTGGTGTTTTTATTTATTTTAAAAAGTTTATTTACTTTTTTATTTGGCTGCTTTGGGTCTTGGTTGCGACCCTCGGGATCTTTGGGGATCTTTCATTGCCATGAACGGATTCTCTAGTTGTGGCAGTGCCCCAGGACATGGGATCTTAGTTCCTGGACCAGGAATCAAACCCGTGTCTCCTGTATTGCAAAGTGGACTCTCAACCACTGGACCACCAGGGAAGTTCCTAAAAATGATATTTTAAAAATACTTTTTAAAAAAATAAAGACATTATGTATCTCCAGGGCTGGGGGATAATGCCACTTTGCCCTACTTCAGGTTTTTTTCTGAAGAAGAAATCTGTTTTCAAAATGTTCATTCAAATTCAAATAAAAATGCTGTGAAGATCAAGTAAATATCAAAGGGCTGGATGTGGCTTATGGAGTCAAAAAAATGGGCAGAGTAAAGAGTGTGGAATTGCATGCAGAGGGGAACACCACATAAGCCAAGCTGGCAGGTGAGAGCATCTTTCCATATGTCTAGTGCGTGCATGCATGCTAAGTCGCTTCAGTCGTGTCCGACTTTTTGCTATCCTACGGACAGTAGCCAGCCAGGCTCCTCTGTCCATGGGGATTCTCCAGGCAAGAATACTGGAGTGGGTTTCCCTGCCCTCCTCCAAGGGATCTTCCCGACCCAGGGATAGAACTGGAGTCTCATATCTCCTGCATTGGCAGGCAGGTTCTTTATAATTAGCACCACCTGGGAAGCCCCATATGTCTAGAGGTGAGAGTTTTTGGTAGGTAGGAGTGGCTGGCGGAGTCAGCAGAGCCCAGATTAAGAAAAATCTTGTCAACCATTTATAGAATATTGGCCCTAACCTTTCAAGGCTTTTAAGAGATGAAATTAGTTAGCTGGATTTCCCCTTCAGAAAGAACTATTTGGCTGCAATATGGAAAAATAATTTGAGTGTGTCATGACTATTAAATTGGAAACCATTATCTTCACCTCTCCGGAGGTATCATTTTCTGTGACAACATGACAATAAAATGTGCTTTGTGGACCATGAACAACAAAATGGAGTCACTTATGTCAAACGGATGAAGTGGAGCCAAGAGGCCATTAAGGAAGGAGAACTTCCATATGTCTACACCCGAATGCAACATAAAATTCTGATTTGGCAAACCACAACTACCCAAACTCATTTTCTTCACTCACTGGAAACCGCAGCTTAGCAACCAATCAGCTGCTCACAAATAACTGAACGCCTGCTGGCACCAATCATCCTTCTACAAAACAACTATGTAACTTCCCTGGGATGTCTTTGTCTGCTGTCTTTATAAACTTGTACTATTTTTGCTTCTCTCAGGACACATTCCAGTTGCTGCTTCAATCTGTACCTCCCAAATTGCAATTCCTAAGACCCCAAATAAACTCTTATTTGTAACTTTCTGTGTATCTTCATTGACAGGTTCAACCTAAACCCTTGGACTGTCTGTATTCCCATCCCCCTCTCCCAATTCAGTCTCCACCTCCAACCTGGCAGTTAATTGGAAAATACCCCAGGAGTAGTGGAGACAGCCTACCATAGGAGAGAAAAATACACACACACACACACACACACACACACAGAGGCTCTATTTGTCATTTACTGCAGCAAAACTTTTATCCATAAACTTAGCAGCTTAAAAATAACAACAAATATTATTCCTTCAGAGTTTTCGTGAGTCAGAAATTTGTGAAACAGCTTAGCTGAATGATTCTGGCTCAGTGGTTTTGTAAAAGGTTGCAGTCATGATGTTGGTTAGGGGAGCAGTTATCGAAGCTTTAACTGGAACTGATAGACCCACTTCCCAGATGACTCACTTACAGGTACTGGTGGGAAGCCTCAGTTCCTCCCGTGTGAACCTCTTCATAGGACTGTTGGAGTGGCCTCAAGACATGGCTAAATGGACTATCACTCCAACATTGCGATGCACAACTTTTATTAAAACCCTCATAGTTTTAAGGTATACCCAGAGGCAGAAAGTGCAGGTTCAAAGACAGACATTTGTTCGGCTTGAACTGAGTTAATCGTTTGACCAACAAATAACCTTTGAGTAAATCTGACCAACAAATCACTGTATTTATTTTAACTTACACGCTATAGTTTGAATAGTTATTTATGAAAAGACTGTCTGGGAGTTGAGTCTGAAATCAAAATTAGTTCTAGTATAAACTTCTATTTTATAGAAGTCAGTTTGTTAGTTGTCATAATTGGTGAAATAGATACACGATAGGTGCCAGGAAATGTGGACTAGTAAAAGCTTATCCCTGTTCCCAAGGGGACATGGGAGACTCAGTTTTGGCCAAAGACTCTCATTTAATGAGACTACTACCTTAACATACACTTAGGGAATCAAGGATGTTCCAAAATATTCTAGTGATACCAATATGCATGAATTCCTAGAAACCCAAGGGAGCTAAATAATAATCTGAGTGTCATTTAACTCAAGACATTTAGCTAAATAATATATAAAGAAATTCTTAAATATATTCTGATTCCTTGCTTTAAAATAGAAAAACTGATAATATAACATGCTGAAGAGTATGACTCACAAGGAGATTCTGACTGAGCTCAAAACTAATCTCATGTCTACATTAGTAAATCGCATGAAAGATTAATGATAAATTAATGTTTAACATTATAAGTGAACTTAACTGCTACAGTGATTTTTCTCCCCCCAAAGAGATAGCTTACTATATAAGAAACTTGAAAGCATGAAAACAGATCATCATTTCTCAAAAAGCCACTCATGTTAAGCATAATGGAATTATGCATCTTTAGCACAAAACCAGGACAAAATGGCAAGTTAACATTTTTAAGATACACATAAACTTAACTGTTTAAAATCTAAATCAAAATAAAGTGCAGGTAATGAAGAATATATCAATGATTTTTCAGTGAAGATGACCCAAGAAATCACATAAGTATTTTAAACTATGTTCTCTGCATCAGCTGAAAATTACTATGGTTTCTGTCATGATTTGCCACTTTTTTTTAGTTTTGCAGAAGTTCTTCATGTGTGAGACTGAGAATATGCTTATTCTATCTGCCAAAGGTCCAGTTAAGACTCCTCACTTCCAATGTGGGGGGCGTGAGTTTGATCCTTGGTCAGGAACTAAGATCCCACATGTTGCTAGTCTAAAAAAAATTAAAATATATATATATATTCTAATACATATAAATATGCACTCTAAAAAATTATCTGCCAAAGCAAAAATTACACTGGAAAAATTTAAACAGGCAAGGAAGACTTTATTCAAGGCTACTGAACACAATAGAGGAGAGAGGCAAGAAAATCTGAGCTCAATCTACTATTAATAAAACAAAGAACTAGAGAGTTTTTAAGAGCTGGAAGAGGAATTGTAGGCCATCTGTGTCTGCTAATTATCTTTACCTGAAAGATAATTTTACCTAAGAGTAAACATCCTCTGATCTTCATGACAGGAGGTAGTTGTACAACTTTATGCGAGATGCCTACTAAAGTTAGATTTCTACCCTCTGGAAGCTATGGGAGACGGGGTACTTTTTGCCATGATAATTACATTGCAAAGGTATGATTCCCAGGTCTTCGAGAAAGACAGTCTTTAGGAAATAAAACTGGCAAAATCTCAGAGAGGGCAAAGAAAGAATTTATAGGTTTTCTTTGAAGTAGTTAAAAAAAAATCTAAGAAAAGAAAGGTCAAGGGCCTCAAGTCAGGAAGAAATCTGTCTCAAGTTGAGTCAAGCTGTGAGGAAGGTTAAGGTTGTTTTCATCTTACCAAATCTATATTCACACACATGTATTTGAACTAATCTGTCGCTCTTTCCTTGGAGGAGGAAATGGCAACCTACTCCAGGATTCTTGCCTGGAGAATCCCAAGGACAGGGGAGCCTGGTGGGCTACAGTCCCTGGGGTCACAAAGAGTCAGACCCGACTGAGCATGGCACACAGGTTGAATTGCCCTTTCACCAGTAGTAGACTCTAATTTTGCCCCAGATTTCAAGTTATTCTCTTTGATTTCAACTGACAGTTCAACTGAGGCAGGGATGAGGACCAATTAAACATGCAGGGACTCACAATGGAGTAAGCACCTTGACATGTATTTTCATGTAATTTAATAGGAGAGAATCTTTTTTGTTCTTAGAACTTCCAACAAGGCAGTCCGCCTTCTCAGTTATCTACTACAGTGTTAGCAGCCCTCACATGCAAGCCTTTGTTTCATAAATTCAATTAAAATTCTCACTTTCTATTTTAATGTTCTCCAACCTGTCCTGGCGGCTTAGAGGTTAAAGCATCTGCCTCCAATGCAGGAGACCCGAGTTCGATCCCTGGGTCGGGAAGATACTCTGGAGAAGGAAATGGCAATCCACTCCAGTATTCTTGCCTGGAGAATCCCATGGACAGAGAAGCCTAGTAGGTTACAGTCCACAGGGTCGCAAAGAGTCGGACACGACAGCGACTTCACCTCAACCCGCCCTTGGTGATCATCTCTTTCTCACTCTCTGTGCTACTATCCTTGTTGTTGGTGTTCAGTCGCTAGGTATTCTTTGTCTAGGTCAAATATGATTTTCTCCCCCTGTATTCGCTTTTTCAGCCTAAATTACTCCTGTCCTGTCTTACGGCTTTTCCATAGTTGGATCATGTTTGTACCATCATAAGTTAGCAGAAATATTTGAAACCAGAGAAATCGAGTTTCTAATCCTGGGTCTCCCACATTTCTAGCTAAAATCAACTACAAATTGGCACTTGCTGCTGGGACTTGCCATCTACCTCTCCAAGAATTAAATCATGTGCTGCTGCAGCTGCTGACTTTCAACAACCCACTTCAAGGAGCTCAGGGTGTGCTCTGGGGAAAACTGGCAAAACAGGTCTTCAGATAGTTAGATACTTTCAGGAGCTGATTTTATGAGCCCGATTCTTATATCTCCTTACATCTAGAAAAACATTAAAATTCTTCATGTGACAACTGCTCTCTGTGACTAGAAGAAACCTTTTGCAAAATATATGTGCTTGATTTCATGTACTCTCCCTTCACCAAAATCACATAAATACTAACTTTCCCCCTGGCCTCTTTGGAACAGTTTCTCAGAGCTATCTGAGGTGCTCTCAGATAATGAGGCTATTATCCTCATTTTGCTCCAAATAAAACAACCCTCACTTTGTACATCTTTTAAAGTTGACAGTAGGGAGGCTGGGACACCATTTTGGAATACCAGTTTCCTCATCGTAGAGTCAATAAAACTTATTTTGAGAGAGGAAGATTAAATGAGGCAAGTGTGGAGCACAAGTGAGTGAAGTGAAAGCCACTCAGTTGTGTTTAACTCTTTGCAACCCCAGGGACTATATAGTCCATGGAATTCTCCAGGCCAGAATACTGGAGTGGGCAGCCTTTCCCATCTCCAGGGGATCTTCCCAACCTAGGGAATGAACCCAGGTCTCCCCACTGCAGGTGGATTCCTTACCAGCTAAGCCACAAGGGAAGCTCTGAGCACAAAGCAGATGTCTAACAAATACAAGCGCCCTTCACCTTCCTTTTCACAATGGCCTATTTAACTCTCACACTGGCCCCTGACTCTCCGATACTGAGAAGGGAGAAAAAATAATTCACCAACACATACAGCTTTTGAGCTACCATTTTACTGATGGTAATGAACACCACATTAAAGTCATATAATATATCATGAAGATCTGGAAACACTGATCAATCATTTAATTTATTAGAATAAAAAGGCAGCAATGTTGGAAACCAAATTATGGTTTGATGTGATTGATTTTAAATGGATGCTAGAAAAAACATTTTTCATTCAATCTCCCTTAAAAACCAGTTAAACCAATTTCTTTAAGTTCATGGAAGCCAAAAGGGCTTGTAGATTCATTTCCACTCTCTGATAAAGATAAATGTCACACATAAATAGTATGGGCATTTCCCTTGGTGCAAGTATGTGGAGGAAGAAACTTGGTGATCTGTTATATCACTGATGGGATAAGGACATCAGCTTTTAGAAGTTCCAAGTGATAATTCAACTCTTCCTTAAATCTAAAACAAAACAAATTATCTCCTAAAAACTGAATGTTTTCTATCCTCAAAAGACAGATGACAGTATTTCCAACACCTGTTTAGTACTACATTAACACAGGGTAAAAAACAGAGTCAGCTGAGTAAAATTCAAATATGTGTACCCTTCCCAGAAAGCAAGGCAATAGATGTATTTACTAAATGTATTATGTCCATAATAGAATACATTGCCAGGGGTTCTAAAAACCTTATTGAATTAATAATCTTGATACCTTCCATCTCAATTTCCTTGATATTCAGAGTCATGTCCTATTATAAGGAAGGGTTAGGCTGAGCCTCTGCTTCTGATGCATTTCTTCAAGTCAACACAGCATTTACTGAGTATCTTTGCATATTTGACTGTGTGGATCATGATTAACTGTGGAAAATTCTGAAAGAGGTGGGAATACCAGACCACCTGACCTGCCTCTTGAGAAACCTATGTGGAGGTCAGGAAGCAACAGTTAGAACTGGACATGGAACAACAGACTGGTTCCAAATAGGAAAAGGAGTATGTCAAGGCTGTATATTGTCACCCTGCTTATTTAACTTATATGCAGAGTACATCATGAGGAACGCTGGCCTGGAAGAAGCACAAGCTGCAATCAAAATTGCCAGGAGAAATATCAATAACCTCAGAAATGCATATGACACCACCCTTATGGCAGAAAGTGAAGAGGAACTAAAAAGCCTCTTGAGGAAAGTGAAAGAGGAGAGTGAAAAAGTTGGCTTAAAGCTCAACATTCAGAAAGCGAAGATCATGGCATCCGGTCCCATCAGTTCATGGGAAATAGATGGTGAAACAGGGGAAATAGATGGCAAAACAGTGGAAACAGAGGCAGACTTTATTTTTTTGGACTCCAAAATCACTGCAGATGGTGACTGCAGCCATGAAATTAAAAGACATTTACTCCTTAGAAGGAAAGTTATGACCAACCTAGATAGCATATTGAAAAGCATAGACATTACTTTGCCAACAAAGGGCCATCTAGTCAAGGATATTGTTTTTCCAGTGGTCATGTATGGACGTGAGAGTTGGACTGTGAAGAAGGCTGAGCGCCGAAGAATTGATGCTTTTGAAGTGTGGTGTTGGAGAAGACTCTTGAGAGTCCCTTGGACTGCAAGGAGATCCAACCAGTCCATTCTAAAGGAGATCAGCCCTGGGATTTCTTTGGCAGGAATGATGCTAAAGCTGAAACTCCAGTACTTTGGCCACCTCATGCGAAGAGTTGACTCATTGGAAAAGACTCTGATGCTGGGAGGGATTGGGGGCAGGAAGAGAAGGGGACGACAGAGGATGAGATGGCTGGATGGCATCACCAACTCAATGGAGGTAAGTCTGAGTGAACTCTGGGAGTTGGTGATGGACAGGGAGGCCTGCTGCTGCTAAGTCACTTCAGTCGTGTCCTACTCTGTGTGACCCCATAGACGGCAGCCCACCAGGCTTCCCTGTGCTGCGATTCATGGGTTCGCCAAGAGGTGGACATGACTGAGCGACTGAACTGAACTGAACTGACACATATTTATTGAGGCTTCCCAGGTGGCTCAGTGGTAAAGAATCTGCCTGTAATGCAGGAGATGCAGGTTTGATCCCTGGGTTGAAAAGACCCCCTGGAGTTGGAAATGGCAACCCACTCAAGTATTCTTGCCTAGGAAATGCCATGGACAGAGGAGTCTGAGGGGCTACAGTCCATGGGGTCAAAAAGAGACAGACATGACTGAGCGTGAGTAAGTGTTCTTATACTCATACAAGGCAGGAGGAGAAAGGGATGACAGAGGCTGAGACGGTTGGATGGCATCACCAACTCGATGGACATGAGTTTGAGCAAGCTCTGGGAGCTGGTAATGGACAGGAAAGCCCGGCATGCTATAGTCCATGGGGTCACAAAGAGTTGGACATGACTGAGTGACTGAACTGAGCTGACTGAACTGAATACCCATACAAAGCCATGTTTCTATAAGATCTTGAAAGAGGCACTAGTCACTGTAAAAAATAGAGAGATGTGGAAAACAAAGATGTCTTCTTAGGAAATTTAAAATGTATCTGGGGATACAAAATGTAGAGAGGGACCTATAATAATCATATTTCACATTTTATTTCTTGTCTGAGAATCACCAGATTATTGGTTCATCACTTGATAATTAACTATTACTTTCTATTAGGTAAGGAAATAAAATATAGAAGACTAGAGATGTATCTAAAGGCTATAGATTGCTAAAACTCCTCTTCAATAATGTAAGAAGTCAAAGGTACCTTGATTAAAAAGCACAGTTGGTGTTGAGAAGAGAGAATTAATATCTAAAAAGGGAGCAAATGCAAATGAATAATTGATAGAGTTTATAAATGAATAAGAATGCAAGGGGTTCACAGGCAAGAAATAATGTAAAGCATATAATTACATTTCCTGAGACCTAACCTAAAGTAATTTGCAAATGCAATATTGTGTTTTAAGACTGCTGGTAACTAAATACCTGTTCACTGTTTGAAGCTTTTGCTAAATAAATTTGGTACATGATAGCACAAATTAGTTAAGACCCTAACCATTTTTACACTAATATGTATTAATTTCATGCTAAGAAATTCCAACCAGTTCAGAGCAGAGGCTTTCATCATGGGTGTCCCCTTCACGTCAGCTTTTCCTGTTCAGGGAGGCTTTGCACATTGCAAAGTACATTGTAATTCCAACACAGTTGTCCTTCAGCTTCACTTGATCTGTGGAAAATCAAGAACCAATAGTGGCAATAGCCAGAGTAAAGCAGAGTTTGAGATGGGGGTGTGTAACTTGATCTTGTCTTATGATACACACACCTGCTATTATCACTTGGTCTGGGTTAAATGCTTTTAACTGAACAACCCATCTGGTGGTGCAGTGTTGTGTAACAGAGAAAGTTATCTCTGGAGTGAGGCCATTATACGCCCTCATTTCAAATGACACCTAGGTTTATTCTCACAGACCAACTGGAAAAATAATAGATTCTGTTCTAATAAGTGGTGATTTAAAAACCAACTGGCTAAGACTCAGTTGCTTAATTAAATCGAATTTAAAAAAGAAACCAGTTAGAAAAAATATAACTTTGGTGGGAGAAAATCAAATTTCTGATAAAGATAACTTCATAGAATTTACACCTAGTCCTTTTGAAACAGAAATATTAACTCATGATGCACATGCATCAAAAGCTGAAGTTGATATCATTACTTGTCTTTCTCTGCCTGACTTATCTAATTTAAAAAAATGATATGAATGAGTTTGTTTACAAAACAGACACTTACGGAGATTGGAAAGAAACTTATGGTTACCAAAGGGGAAATTTGGGGGGGAGGGATAAATCAGGAGCTTAATAATACCATATACACACTACTATATATAAGATAGATAATCAACAAGGACCTACTGTATAGCACAGAGAACTATACAATATTCTGTGATAACCCATAGGAGGAGACAATCTGAGACAGAATGAATGTATGTATGGGTATAATTGGATCACTCTGCTGTACATCTGAAACTAACGCAACACTGGAAATCAACTATAATCCAATACAATTAAAAAACTTTAAAAAAGACATTCACATTAGTGGTTTGATGTAAAGCTATGGTGAGAATATTTTTATTTCTACCACAGAAATAAAAAACAAAACCAAAGGTAAACTCCATAGAAAGGACCCTTCCCAAAGACCTACTAGGGTTGCTGCTGCTGCTGCTAAGTCGCTTCAGTCGTGTCCGGCTCTGTGCGACCCCAGAGATGGCAGCCCACCAGGCTCCCCCGTCCCTGGGATTCTCCAGGCAAGAACACTGGAGTGGGTTGCCATTTCCTTCTCCAATGCAGCAAAGTGAAAAGTGAAAAGGAAGTCGCTCAGTCGTGTCCAACTCTCAGCGACCCCATGGACTGCACCCTACCAGGCTCCTTCATCCATGGGATTTTCCAGGCAAGAGTACTGGATTGCCTTCTACTAGGGTTACCCCCATATAAATCACACACACACATACACACACACACACACACACACACACACTCGCACACCATTAACTTATTATTTAAAAATCTCTTTGAGCATAGCCAAACCTCAGCACTTGACACTATATAAGATTCAAACACGCCCTCTTGGAGAGGTATGAGCTGTCAAGGTGAAGGTGTGCTGACTCCTCTCACCCCAGGACCCAGCACTTCAGCGTGATTCTTCCCCATGGACACCTAGCACCCATCCCTTTCAGGCACATGGTCCTCCATAAACCTCAGGCTCAATATGTCCTCCCAACGCCACCCACCGCAGCCCCCCTGCCCCACACACACACTGAGGTTGCCTTGAGAGTTCCAAGCTATCAGCTCCAGTGAAAAAACAAATGCAAATTAAAAATAAGCGGCATCATGCTCCCCTTTGAAAATGGGGAAGAGAGTTCCATCCCTTCATTTTTCTTACAGCATTTACATTAAATTTTTTTCATTGTAAGTATCAATACTTTCTCATTCTTTTGAAATGAATAAAAATTCTTTTGAAGACTAGTTAGGTCTCCTGCCAGCTTTTTAACCCAGAATCATCTTTCTCAAGGATCTAGGAACCCTTTCTTTGAAATGTTAACATCAAGGGAGCTAGCACCCCTCTTTTCCAGTTCCTGTGAAATTGTTGGGATCTAACTTCAGGGGGTCCCTTGCTCGAAGCTGCAAAACGACCTACAGTCATAAAACCATGAGATTTGTTTTTCTTCTGGATAAAGCCAGTTAGCTAATAGCACCTGCAATTACTAGGACAATTTAGGATAAACTATACATGACAAACTGTGCTATTAAATCCTCTTACTTGAAGACTAGTTACTGTTTATCTTGAAAACATGTATGTGATGAATTGCATGTGGTTGTGTATAAAGGGGGCAAGATTTTTATCTTTGTCATCTTTTAGCAGGTGGTGCATATTACATTCTGGTTTAATGCTTATTCAATAATAAATGTGTTTTCTTTTTCAGATATCTTTGTGATGAGGATTTCTGGATTGAGAGGAGATTTGCTTTTGATTATATTTCCCTAAACACAGGTAGAGTCCAATCGACCACCTAGGGAAATGGAGTTTCAGCCGGGAGTCCTCAGCCTGGATGACAGAGCTGCTGTGCTTACTTACTCATCTGTTCTGAGTCCACCTTATCTTCCCTTCCTCAATTTTCTCCCTTCTCTTTATTTTTTAATTGTAGTTTAAAAGAGATATATATATATATATATATAATGAGATCTACTCACAACAATTTTTAAGTGTATAGTGCAATGTTGTTAACTACATGTGTATTGTTGTACGTCAGATCTCTAGAATATTTTCATTCTACATGACATGACCTCTATATCCAATAAGCAATAACCTCCCACCCTCCTCCCTCTCAACCTCTGGCCACTATTCTACTCTCTGCTTCTATAATATGACTACTTTAGTTCGATCATTTAAGTGTGAGAGTGAAAGTGTTAGTCGCTTAGTAGTATCCGACTCTTTAGCTCCTCTGCCCATGGAATTCTCTAGGCAAGAATAGTGGGGTGGGGAGACATTCCCTTCTCCAGCGGATCTTCCCTACCCAGGAATTGAACACGAGTTTCCTGCATAGTAGGTAACTGTGGATTCTTTACCATCTGAGCCACCCATATAAGCACAATCATGCAGCATTTGTCTTTTTGCTGTTGATTAGTTTCATTTAGCATAATGTCCTCAAGTTTCATCCATGTTGTAGCATAAGACAGATTTTCTACTTTGTTAACCATGAATAATGTTCCATTGTATTTATATGCCATATTTTCTTTATCCATTTATCCATAAATGGACATCTAAATTTTTTTCCACCTCTTGGCTATTGCAAATAAATGCTGCAATGACCCATGGGAGTGCAAATATCTCTTTGAGACCCTGTGTTCAAGTGAGATTGTTGGATCATTTTTTCAGTTTGTTGAGGAAACTCCATAATGCTTTCCATAGTGACTGCACATTTTACATTCCTAACAACTGTGCACAGGGGTTTCAATTTCTCTACATCTTTTCTAACACTTAATTTCTGTGATTTTGATAATGGTCATCCTAACAGGTGTGAGTTAATATCTGATTGTGCTCCTGATTTGTGTTTCCCTGATGATTGGTAAGGTTGCTTACCTTTTCATATACATGGTGGCAACTTGTATGTCTTCTTTGAGAAATGTTTATTCAAGTTTTGATCATTTTTTAAATTATTTGTGGTGGATTGATACTGAATTGTAGGAGTTCCTCACATTTTTTAAAATATTGACCCCTTACCAGATTGCCTTTTCACTCTGTTAATTTTCTTTTCCTTTATGCAGGAGACTTATAGGTTGCTGAAGTTTCACTTGCTTATTTTTGCTTTTGTTGCTTGGACTTTTTGTGTCATAACCAATAAATTATTACCAAGGCCAATGTCACAAAGGGTTTCCCTTATGTTTTCGGCTAATATTATAGTTTCAGGTCTTCCTGTTCAGTCTTTAATCCATTTTGAATTTATTTTTGTATATAGTGTAAGGGTCCAATTTAACTATTTTACACTGAATATTCCCAATATAATTTGTTGAAAAGATTATTCTGTCCCCATTTATCAAAGATCATTAGCTGTAAATGCATGGGTTTATATCTGGGGTCTCAATTCTATTTCATTGGTCTATATCTTTTTACTGATATCATACTGCCTTGGCTACTCTAGCTTTGAAATATGTTTTGCAGTTAGGAAGCATGAGATCTTCAGCTTTGTTCTGTTTTACAAGATTTCTTGGCTATTCAGGACCCTTTGTAGTTTCATGTCAATTTTACAAATGTTTTGTCTATTTCTGCAAATAATGCTGCTGGAATTCTTATAGAAACTGAATTTACTGTGTAGACTGTTTGGGGTAATATGGACATTTTAATAATCCTCAAACACTTTCTGAAAAACTGAAAAGGAGGAAACACTTTCAATCTCATTTTATGAGGACAGTATTACCCAAAGCCAGACAAAGACACTACAAGAAAAGATAACTATTGGCCAAAACTCCTGATGAAAATATATGTGAAAATCTTCAGTAAAATACTAACAAACTTAAGTTCAACAACACATTAAAAGGATCATATACCTGGTCTAATGAAATTTATCACTGGGATGCAAGGATGTTTCCACATATGCAAATCAATCCATGTCTTACATCACATTAACAGAATGAAGGGTAAAAATCACATGATCCTTTTAATAAACAGGAAAAGCATTTGATAAAATTTGACACTATTTCATGATAAAGAACACTCAGCAAACTTGGAATAGAGGAAATTACCTCAACATAGTTAAGAGTCATTTATGAAAAGCATACAGATAGTATGATACTAAACCATGAAAAACAAAGTTTTGCCTCTAAAATCAGGAACAAGTCAAGGATGCTGACTCGGACCACTTATATTCAACATAATATTGGAAGCCAAAGCTAAGGCAGCTATGCGAGAAAAAAAATAATAGCCACCTAAATCAGAAAAAAAGAATTAAAATGATCTCTGTTTGTAAATAGCATAATCTTACATGTGGAAAACTCTAAAGATTCCACCAAAAAAAAAATCATTAGAATTAAGAAATGAACTCAGCAAAATTCACATGATATAAAATCAACATACAAAAATCAGTTGTATTTATATTACACTAATAACAAGCCATCCTAAAGGCAAATTAAGAAAACAATCCATTTATAATAGCATCAAATAGAATAAAATATATAGGAATAAACTTAATCAAGGGAGAGAAAGACTTCTGCAATAAAAACTACAAAACATTGCTGAAGGAAATTAAAGAGGACACAAATAAGAGGACAGAAATGTTCTCCCTTTTGTGCGGTTCATGTTGGTACCCTATATGTTGGTTAATCCTTATATTCAAACAAGTGTTTGGCCCATCCAGCTCCCACAGTCATCTACATGTTAATGGAATCACTTTACAAAAGTCAGTGGGTGAAAATGCAACCTCGGAATTAGATGAAAGAAGTTAGGTGGGTGGCTTGATATGACACAGAGGACCTGAAGAGATACAGTGGAGAAAAATGATAAAGAAAGAACTGGAAAGGAAAGAATCTGGGGAAAGAACTGAAATTTAGGAAAAGAAAGAATTGATAAAGTTTATCTTGCTGAACCCAATGAAATACCTACAGAAAAGCAAAATTTTCAGAACATTCTAAACCAAGGATTTAAATTCAAAATAGCATTTAGAGATATCAAGTGTTGTGAGATTTATCTATTCCTCGAACCAAGTGTTACCACTGGAAGCAACTCAGTAAGGGTCCTGAGGAAGGGAAGGGGCAGTGACAGTTCTTACCTAACAGAGTAAAACCCTAGGAAAGAAAATCAGTCTTACATAGTAATATTAACTACAGTGATATTGTCAATATAAACTTTGCCTGCTTCCATATATTTTATGCACAAAGAATCTTTATTCAATTGTAAAGTAATTTCTGTACACTATACAATTAATTGAGATTGTGCTGATTCCCAAAAGTCATTGAAAAGGAAAATCCAGGCCCTGTTCTTGGGATCTGAAGAAGCAAAGTGTCCTTAGTCCCTTGAATGATGCTTTTAGAAGAGACTAGTAGAGAGTTGGAGGTTTTTTTTTTAAGTGTTTTCAGACACTTGACCCCATTATTTATTATGCCACATTTGTCTTCAGAATTTCCATCCTTTACAAAAAGGATTTTATTGTTCCCCATAAAACTGAGTATGTCAGGAAGAAAGTATGAAAGTCAACCTCTCCCTTGTGAAGTTTGATAAGGTGGGGACACTGTATGAGCAAAAGTAACATAAGGAATCTATAGCTGCAGTCAGCAACATTGTTTCTCCCCCTATCCCTTGCAGAACCTCTTAATAAGTAAACAAAACTGGTTTTGACTCTTCAAGGGCTCTTTCCAAAGACCTCAGAATGAGTTAGGGAGTGTGGGATTGATATGTACACAACGCTACATTTAAAAATGAATAACCAGAAGGACCTACTGTTAAGCACAGGGAACTTGACTCTAGATTCTGTAACACCCTAATTGTGAAAAGAATTTGAAAAAGAATAGATACATGTATGTCTGTATGTATGTATATACATATATATGTGTATATATATAAAACTGAACCATTTTGTTGTACAGCAGAAACTCACACAATATTATTAATCAACTGTACTGCAATATGAAATTAAAAGTAAAAAAAGAAAAGAAAGAACTGCTGGCATGCTTAGAGTCAGTGAGGATAATGGAGGCACTACTTACAAAAACAGTGGCAAATATTTGCTTCTCAAAATTGGAGGGTTAGTCTGACTTAGGAAAAATACCATATAATCAAACCAAATTTGTTGTTTATGTTTGTGGCAAATTGAAATCTATTCATGAAAGAACTTTCTAGCTGCTAAAAAAAAAAAAGCCCTCTGATATGGAATTGGATTTCTTGGATTTCTTATGACCTATGTTTGCTATAGATATTGTCTGGCTTCCCAATTTCTCATAAGAAAGGTCTTAGAGAAAACACAAACTGCCGTGCTCGAAACATTCCGACTGTGCTTTATGCATCCTTCTAGCTACCTTGCTATTTCCAAAGGTCCAATTACAATGATTTATGCTTTAAGGAGACAGCTTTTACAGTTAACAACTCTTTAAAAAGCATCAGTGATGCTGAGCCAACAGGTAACTTCTTTGGCTTGTGGGTTTTATGACTCTGATGGCATTTTCTATATCATCTCCATTGCTTCACAGAGAATTGACATTGAAGATTCAGCAGGTATCACTCAATCAAAGAGCATATAATGGTGATAACTGTTTCATTGATGCCCATGCCATGAATCTCTGTAGAAAGAACAACCTCATTTTTAGTCGTGAGGAAAAGATATTGATGCCCTTGAAGATGACATTTTAATAATGGTTGCATTATACAGTTGAAAAGCATCTTGTTCACCCAAATATTTTCCCACACTATCTCACTTAATTCTCAAACTAACATTTTAAGATAGAAGAGCAATTGTGACCTCAATTTTATAGATAAAAATAAGAGTGCTTTCACGGTCTTCCACAATTACATCTGAGGTAGGTAGAACTCTTGTTATTTTCTCAGGTTTGATGATGAAGACATCAGGGCTTAAAAGGTTGCTCATATAGCAAGTCCCCAAGTATTTGTCTCTGTCACTGCTCCTACAAGTGTACTATTATCTCCTCTAGGAATTCTTTGAAGGATGTGAGAATGTTTATCAACAATAGTTTGTGTGTGTGTGTGTGTGTGTCTGTGTGTGTGCTCAGTCATGTCTGACTCTTTGCAACCCCATGGTCTGTAGCCCCTCAGACTCCTCTGTCCATGGATTTTTCCAGGCAAGAATATTGGAGTAAGTTCCCATTTTCTCCTCTAGGGGATCTTCTTGGCCCAGGGATCGAACCCCGTCTCTTGCATCTCCTGCATTGGCAGGTGGACTTTTTACCACTAATGCCACCTGGAGAGCTCCATCACTGTCCCTACAGGTGTACTATTATTTCCTCTAGGAATTCTTTGAAGGATGAGAGAAATGTTTATCAACAATAGTTTAGGTAACTTCAACTGCATTTGTAATTCTTTACTTAACCACGTATCAGAAACTCCAAACAATGTTCCACTAACCCATGGTGAGATTGATTAATGGTGCCAAATGTGAATGCCAAATCTGTTAGATGTCAATCCTTAGGCAGAATTCCTCCTGGAAGCCAGCTATTGCTTCTCTAGACTCAATGCTTCATAAATACATAGACAGAACAGGAAAACTCTGCCTTTACAGCAATCTTCAGATAAAGGCTTATCAATAACAAGGTCCAAGGTTGGCTTGGGATCATAGTTTACATCTATTTAATGTAAAATATGTAATCTTAAATCTGTTCACTCTAGGTATGGAGATATTTTCTTCCTGTGGAAGTCTGTAGTAAAGTCAGCTGATGGTCAGGCCGTAGATGTATGTTCTAAATTCACAAGGCAGATGTTAACACCTGTCCCATCAATCTCTCAACCAACAAAAATTTGCTAAACTCCCGTATTTACTAGTTGCAGTACCAAGCATGTGAAAGATTTAAGCATGTATGAGACAGGGTCCTTTAATTGTTAAGAATACCAAAAGAGCATATATGTGGAAGTCATTTAGCATTCCAGGAATATTTATTCAGTTCAGTTCAGTCACTCAGTCATGTCCAACTCTTTGCGACCCCATGGGCTGCAGCACACCAAACCTCCCTGTCTATCACCAACTTCCAGAGTTTACTCAGACTCACATCCATTGAGTCAGTGATGCCATCCAACCATCTCATCCTCTGTTGTCCCCTTCTCCTCCCACCTTCAATCCTTCCCAGTATCAAGGTCTTTTCCAATGAGTCAGTTCTTCACATCAGGTGACCAAAGTATTAGAGTTTCAGCTTCAGCATCAGTACTTCAAATGATTATTCAGGACTGATTTCCTTTAGGATGGACTGGTTGGACCTCCTTGCAGTTCAAGGGACTCTCAAGAGTCTTCTCCAACACTACAGTTCAAAAGCATCAATTTTTTGGCGCTCAGCTTTCTCTATAGTCCAGCTCTCACATCCATAATGACTACTGGAAAAACCATAGCTTTGACAAGATGGACCTTTGTTGGCAAAGTAATGTCTCTGCTTGTTAATATGCTGTCTAATTTGGTCATAGGTTTTCTTCCAAGGAGCAAGCATCTTTTAATTTCATGGCTGCAGTCATCATCTGCAGTGATTTTGGAGCCCAAGAACATAATTCCTGCTCTCATAGAATTTAAAAGCCCTAAATAAGCAAAATGCTACTATTATAATTTTTAGCAATTCTTGTTATTACCATATTATCATTTACTGCTAATAGTGATATTTTGACAATAATCTGATTTATAAATTCATATTCAGATTAATATTTTTTATCAGTATTAAGCAACAGTAAGAACTAACTAGTTAATAACAATCCACAAGACTTAATTTGATCTTTTCGAAGTACTACCCTATGCCTTGAAACCACATTTAAAGGTACTAGCTTTGGGGGTTTTTTAATTCAAAAGGTGATATTTTGCTGTGAAGTCTTAGATTAAATTCAATCTTCTCATTATTATTTTCATAATGTATTGTGCTAGATATTAAAAATATATTTATTTAATCTCTTGGCTATTGTTTGGTAGCAAAAGCTTTATTTCTCTTGCTATGAACATGTATTTGCTTCATCAAACATGCAGATGAGGGCCTGAGTGAAGAATACTGGCCAGTGGAGGGGAGACTGGGTGAGATCCTAGAGTTCTACTTCAACCTTGGTTAGAAGATGTACCTGTGGACTTCCCTGGTGATCCAGTGGTTAAGACTCTGCCTGCCAATGCATAGAACATAGGTTTGATCCCTGGTCTTGGAAGATTCCACATAGTGAGAGGTAACTAAGGCCTTGTGCCCCAGCTACTGAGCCCCTATGCCCTAGAGCTTGTGCTCAGCAACAGGAGAACCTGACACACTAAGAAGATAGAAGCTGCAGCCAGAGAATAGCCCCACCTCACTGCAACTAGAGAAAGCCTTTGAGTAGCAACTGAAACACCAGTGCAGCCAAAAATAGATGTGCTTGTGCCTAAAAGTTGTTGTAAGAATTAAGTCTGAATGTAGAAGCGCAAGCCAGCAGGATACAAGTTTAAGGAGAACAGCTTGATGACAATGAGAAATATGGCAGCTGTATTTCCTCAGTACAGCAATCAGTCCCAGAAAACTAGAAACTTTCAATCCACTAATTATCGTGCTGTTTGGACTGTTTTTACCAATGAACTTTGCTCACCACTTGCCCCACAGACCTGGTATTTGAAGCAATCAGTCACATGGGTGTTGTGTCAAAGCTAAATCTGTGCACTGTCTCTGCATTTCTAGCTGAGTTGCTGGAGACAGATCAGTCTCCATGGGCAGAGGGCAGGGCAGGAGGGGACACAAAGGGGAAAAGAGGGACAGTGCTTCATTAGTCAACACTTTTAGACCAGGCCCATGTACTTTATGGTGCCCTTCTACCCACCGCCCCACTGCCCCACACCCACCAAATTATTTGCAAGCTTCTATCATTCTTGTCTTCATTTAGTGGAGGGAGAAAAAAAAAAAGAAATTGTGTTTTGATCACTCTCCACACCACATCAAAGCAGAGAAGCTAGGTCACTGTGCCTACAAGAGACTAAGAGCTGTCTAATAAGCCAGTGGTCATGTTTCCCTACAACACACACACACACACACACACACACACACACACACACACACACACACACAGAGGCACATACACACACACTTTGGCCTTAGTGGAGTAGAAGGCTCAGGATCTCCTCTCTCCCCCGGCTGCTGTGCCATGAATGACAGCTCAGACAAGCCCCTCCCCTAAGCACTTCAGCTCTCTGGGCTTTGCTGCTCCTGCCCTGCCCTGTCTCACTTCTGTCCTTCCCTTGTGGAACTGCACCCTGAACATGCATTTGACTCAATTTGATCTTGTTTGATGGGGCTTCCAAGGTGGTTCAATGGTAAAGAGTCTGCTTGCCAATGTAGGAGACATGGGTTCGATCCCTAGGTTGGAAGATCCCCTGGAGGAAGAAATGGCAACCCACTCCAGTATTCTTGTCTGGAAAATTTCATGGACAGAGGAGCCTGGTGGGCTACAGTCCATGGGGTCGCAAAACGTCAGATATGATGGAGCACACATGCGCACACGGCCTTGTTTGATATTTACGTAAATTTTGAGTTTCTGTCAGATGTCCTGAATTTCTTTAGACTTCTCTATTTTTACTACTAATAAATAACCACCTTTCTGCGAAATAGAAACACCATGAAATGGCACGCAGACACACACACATACACAGACCAAGATAAGTATCACATTGTCAAATCCCAAGCTTGTTCTTATGCCATTAATGTCCTCTGTGCCATCTTGATCTGAATGTGACCCATTTGAAGCGCTGGCCAATTTTACAGCTCCGTTGAGTCACATTTTAAGCCTCATTACTGGGCCTAAAATGATTTGCATCGCTTCCCACTCTGAAATATAAGCTTTTTAAAAATAAAGTCCCACTATAAATAGAACTGTTCTGAAATTACATGTGGCACATAATTAAGTGCTACGCATTTAAGCACTCAGCTGTTTCATAATTCTCTAGGACCTGATGATGCGGCATTGAAATCCAGAAAATACACTGCCCTTATTCTGGGCACCATCAAACCAGTGAGAAAGGCAGCCACAGATTTAGTTCATCAGGATGCGGTTGCATAAGCAACATTTAGAAGCAGGGGACCCTACACCAAATGTGTTTTCTTTCTCTACACAGAAGCATCACATCAGTACAGTACCTAGAATCTTGGCTGCCCCTCTTGATGGACAAGGCCTGACCTTTCTTGCTGCTGCCATAGTAGTCTGTGCATCTGCTGATAAGCATCAGAAAATTTTACAGCTCAGGAGAGAAGTAGAACTTCTCCCTGGGCAGCAAATCTACTGACAGGCACATGGGTTTTTTTACCCTTGGCAAACTTGCAGCACAAGGCTGGAAAAACAAGTAACAGAAGAAAAAGATGGCTAAAGTCTCTTACCTGCGATTGTACATACAGCTTCCCTTGCCTCTGCAGAGTGCCAACCACAGTTACATTAGCAGGCTGCTAGTGTGATATCATCAATATTTAAAGGGGGAAAGGGACAGGTAGAGAGAGGGAGGGAGGCTTGAGAAGTCAATTTCATTTCTGAAAGAGGCCAGAGAGTATCTTCTTTCCTTCTATCATGACTAGTTGCTTTTGAGCCTTGGGACTGAATGCCACAGCCTAAAGCAAGCCTTTCCTGGGCAAGAATAAGAATGCAAAAAGGAAAAGAATGGGACAAAGAACAAAGGAAAAAAATGAAAAAGAGAACACAGTGAGGAGAAAAAAAAAAGCAGCAGGAGAGATGGGCACATGGCAAGAAAAAGAATAAAGCAAGGGAAAGAACAAAGAAGATGATCAAATGGAAAAGCAGAACAGTAAGAAAACAGAACTGAGTTGATCTAAACATAATCAAGCACTTGTTCAGGAGTCTCAGAGGAAGACTTTCCCAAACAGGGGAAAAAACAGACATGAATGAGCATTGATCTCTGTGAACACTGCCAAGTGGTACATCATCATAGGAAGTACCTTGACCTGCTTTGACCAAGGGAAGAATTATCAGAACGTATTATTCAAGTGCTGAAAGGGAATTTTGTTGTTGTTGTTGTTTAGTTGCTAGTTCAGTTCAGTTCAGTTGCTCAGTTGTGTCCGACTCTTTGCGACCCCATGAATCGCAGCACGCCAGGCCTCCCTGTCCATCACCAACACCCAGAGTTCACTCAGATTCACATCCATTGAGTCAGTGATGCCATCCAGCCATCTCATCCTCTGTTGTCCCCTTCTTCTCCTGCCCCCAATCCCTCTCAGCATCAAAGTCTCTTCCAATGAGTCAACTCTTCGCATGACGTGGCCAAAGTACTGGAGTTTCAGCTTTAGCATCATTCCTTCCAAAGAAATCCCAGGGTTGATCTCCTTCAGAATAGACTGGTTGGATCTCCTTGCAATCCAAGGGACTCTCAACAGTCTTCTCCAACACTACAGTTCAAAAGCATCGATTGTTCAGTGCTCAGCCTTCTTCACAGTCCAACTCTCACATCCATACACGACCACAGGAAAAACCATAGCCTTGACTAGATGGACCTTAGTCGGCAAAGTAATGTCTCTGCTTTTGAATATGCTATCTAGATTGGTCATAATTTTTCTTCCAAGGAGTAAGCGTCTTTTAATTTCATGGCTGCAGTCACCATCTGCAGTGATTTTGGAGCCCAAAAATATAAATTCTGACACTGTTTCCACTGTTTCCCCATCTATTTCTCATGAAGTGATGGGACCAGATGCCATGATCTTCATTTTCTGAATGTTGAGCTTTCAGCCATCTTTTTCACTGTCCTCTTTCACTTTCATCAAGAGGCTTTTTAGCTCCTCTTCACTTTCTGCCATAAGGGTGGTGTTATCTGCATATCTGAAGTTATTGATATTTCTTCCAGCAATCTTGACTCCAGCTTGTGTTTCTTCCAGTCCAGCGTTTCTCATGATGTACTCTGCATATAAGTTAAATAAGCAGGGTGACAATATACAGCCTTGACGTACTCCTTTTCCTATTTGGAACCAGTCTGTTGCTAAAGTTGCGTCCAATTCTTCTGCGACCCCATGGACTGTATATAGCCCACCAGGCTCTTCTGTCCATGAGATTTCCCAGGCAAGAATGCTGGAGAGGGTTGCCATTTCTTCTCCAGGGGATATTCCCAACCCAGGGAACTTGTGTCTTTTGCATTGGCAGGCAGATTCTTTACCACTGAGTCACTAGAGAAGCCTGCAAGGGAATCTAGAGGGTATTTAATTCAATCTCCTATTCGATATAAGATTTCACTACAACTTTTCAGTTAGGTAGCTCTCCACCCTCTTCTGATAGATCATTTAAAGTGAGGAGTCAGTTTAACAAGTTGTTGTGTCCATTGTAGGTAATGCTCAGATTTAGAAAGATCTTCCATCATTTGAACAAAAATATTTTTCCAAAAATTTCCAAAAGTTTTTTCACTGCAAACTGTATCTCTTTGGCATGAAAATTAATTTAGGCTATTATTTTTAGGGAGCAGAAGGCTCAGGAAGTTTTTCTTGTTACCTCCTCCTTAAATGCCTAAAAGAATTTAGGTAAAGGACTTGTTGCAAGGACAGAGCTCTTACCAGAAATGCAAGTAAAGAATCTGGGCTTGGTTGCTAGGGAAATCCAGCAGAGTCTAGACATCAGAGTCCTCTCTCTGTCCCATTGTCTCTGCAGGGCCCAGCAAACATTTATTTACCAAACGTTTGTTTTTCCTTCTCAACATGAATTATCTTCTTCTCCTTTGAAATTCCAAACCACTACTGCTAACCTCCTCTGTAGCTGAAGATGATATTCAAGGTGGGGATTTCTGCTGTTTGGCAAGTTACTCAGTTTTCCTGGGTCTCTCCCATGTATATATGTTATTAAACATTTTTTCCCAAGATTTTTGTTTTTTGATGTGGCCCATTTTTAAAGTCTTTATCAGATTTGTTACAACATTGCTTCTGTTTTAGGTTTTGGCTCTTTTGGCCACGAGGCATGTGGGATCTTAGCTTACTGACCAGGGATCCACCAGCAACCCCTGCATTGGAAGGTGAAGTCTTCACTGGACCACCAGGGAACTCAACTTTTGTTTGATTTTTTTTCTGTTAATCTGCCTCATGTCAGTTTAATTCTCAGAGCAATGAGAAGAACTTAGAAGGGCAGAGGAAAAATGTCTTCCTCTTCAGTACTTCCAATGGTGTACTTATGTAGACACAAAGAAAGAAAATAGAAAAAAAAACACAAAATAAAGAAGAAAGTGAGAGAAAGTATAGTGGAAGATCACATGCTAACTAAAAAGAATGTATAAGGAAAAACGAAAAATATTTAAAAGAGGGAAATTTTGACTGAAGAAAAAGGAAAATTGAAAATAAAAGGAGGCTTTATGAAGGTATCTACCATTGAAGGAGGAGAGATAGAAACAGAGAAGAGTGTTTTGTCTTCTAATTAATTTTATTTTAATATTTCTCTGATGACTTTTATATCTTTCTCAAAATAGAACTTTATTGTTCTGGAGAATAATGGTAGCAGCTTAATTATCTTTTGTGTTATAATTCTGAAAGTGTTATTTTTCTATAACTTTCCAAACACAGCCGAAATCTCTACAATCTGGCTTTTGATTCAAGAATGAAAAAGCTAAATTTGTGATTCTTCTTTCTAACATGGTCATTACGTGGTTAGAGATACAGTAATTGCTTTTTTGTTTTTTAAGTGTTAGTGATTTTCTGTACTATAAATAACTGGATGCTCTCTAGTTGTTCGTAAACAACTTCCATCTGGGGTCCAAAATTATAATGGGCTTGGCTTGATACGTGTTTATGAATTGCCAGCATCTGAAATCTATTAAAAAGAGAGATTTCATCTACTGACCTGTTTCTAGTCACACATTCCTGAATTTCCAAATAACTTCAAAATGCCCTGTTCATTTGTATTTCTAGAGCAAATAAATGCATGTTTATAGAAACAATATTCATTTTAAATGTATTCCCTACACAATAATAAGGAAGCCATGAATACATATTGTTACTGTGGGGGGAATTTCTTTACATGCAGTACATTAGATAAAAGAATTGTGAACACAATGCTGCAATAAGGAGACTATTGTCCACTTGTGGGGTTTTAAAAAAGTTTGATTTTCCTATTTGTCAGAAATCTTTGAGTTAAAGAAACATTTGAGAGATCAGTACTGCTAATGAATGCTCTTGAGGTGTTATTCCAAATAAAATGCTTTGTTATGAAAGCCCTCCAACTTTTATATAAAATCCTCTCTAATCAGCTTGAGTAAACTCTTCAACATGGAAATTACACAGAAAAGTCCATGTGATCGCATCATCTGGACGGTAATTGAATGCAAAAATGTCACCTGTGGTCTGTTACACTCAAACATTTTTCATCTTTTGCTTTTTTAATTTTATAGCTCTTCATGAAAAATAGCAGCATATTGAGAAATCCAAAAAAGAAATATAGTCTTCTCCAGTGTTAGGAGGACAGATTTGAAATCCAGGAGAGGAAGAACATTTTTTTTTTTTTTTACCAAACTGAAATACAAAGCAATGAGATTTACTTGTTTCAAGAGATATAATTCACTCACATAAATGCTAACCGTACAGAAGTATTGTCATCAGATAAACAGCTCTTCATATGCTGTGATAACTTTTGAGACAGTGCCTAAGGTCTTATTAATGTTAGTTGCTGAAAATTTTCAGGATAAAGAGTAACTATACCACTGAAAGCTACCATCTTCAATAAAAGTCATATTCTCTGATTCCAGGATTCAATCTGTCCGCTTCTTTCTACATTTGTATTTCTGACACCCAAACTGGTGATCTTATTTATAAAGTGCATGATGGTTCGTATAGAAACTAGATTAATCCATATCAGCATGGACATTCTGGCAACTTTGCTGTTTTCCACATGTTGTTTTCTGTGAGAGCTGAGTTGTATTGAAGAAGAGACCTTCCTACCTTCATCTCTTTCAATTTTCTACCAATGACACTTTTTCCAAATTTTACAAAATACTTTCTACTGCTTTAGTTTTGTAGCCATTATCCCACTTAATCTGTGAATTTGCCCAGACATTCAGCCTTTCTGGCTTCTGTCTTCAAAAGAGACCTTGCTAGGATTACACATTAGCATAGAATCTTCACGAGCCTCTCCAGAGCTCTTGCCATGTTGTATCTTGAAGTCTGTTCTAGATCCATAATTACTCACTCATGTTTTCAAAGTCCAAAAATTACAAGTTTCAATCTGCAAAAACTTTCAGGGTGGAAGAAGACAGACATAAAGGATAACTAAATATTCTTTTAAGGAGATTAGGTTGATCTATACTCATAATGATTTCATTTTTACAAAGACTATGAAATGGTTATTTTTATTAAAGAATTCCGTGATGTTTATTTTCTTAAAACAGAATAATAGCTCTTTCTAGAAAGCAATATTGCAACATCAGGAATAATTTCTTTCTCTACTGAAAAATAATGAAAGGAAAAGCAATTTTTTTGATAGAAGTGCCCTGAAGTTGATATCTTGTTTTATGTGGAGAAAATAGATAGGCTGCAAACTTTTTAAGGAAAATAAATTATTTAACTCATTCCCAGGTGACCCAGGGCTTCCCTGGTAGTTCAGATGGTAAAGAATCTGCCTCCAGTGCAGGAGACCCAGGTTCGATCCCTGGGTTTGAAAGATCCCCTGGAGAAGGAAATGGCAACCCACTCCAGTATTCTTGCCTGGGAAATCCCATGGACAAAGGAGCCTGCTGGACTACAATCCATGGGGTCACAGAAGAGTTGGATATGACTTCGCAACTAAACAATAATAACAAATATTCTGGGTACTTTTCTAGGGTCAGATGAAATAATGCTGAATAAGACATAGTCTTAACTATGGCTTATTTGTATTAGTAGGGTCAGGAAGGAAGAAATTTTCCTTTACCCTTCTAGGTTCTTCTGGCTGGTCTAGAAATTAAACTGACATGAGACAGATTACAGAAGAAAAATTTAATGAAATATGTACATGGGAGGTGAAACCGTATAATTCAGATTGGGGCTTGAACCCACACCTGGCCTCAGCTCTTGAAGAACCTTAATTTCTTGATCAGTAAGAGACAAAGTGGTAGATAAGAACTGGATTTATTTAGAGACAGACAGAGTGTGGGCCATCTCAGGAGGAGATCGCAGCCTCAAAAATTGGCATGGTTAGTTTTTATACAAGTGGATGATTTCATAGGCTAATGAGTGGGAGGATTTATTCCACCTATTTTGGGGAAGGGGCAAAGATTTACAGGAATTGGGCCTCCGCCCACTTTTTGGTCTTTATGTTCTGCCTTGGAGCTATCATAGTGACTGTCAGTCAGTTCAGTTGCTCAGTCATGTCTGACTCTTTGCAACTCCATGGACTGCAGTACACCAGGCTTCCCTGTTCTCCACTATCTCCTGGAGTTTGCTCAAACTCATATCCATTGAGTCAGGGATGCCATCCAACCATCTCATCCTCCTCTGTCACCCCCTCTCATGCCCTCAATCTTCCCCAGCATCAGAGTCTTCTCCAGTGAGTTGGCGTTTCACATCATGTGGCCAAGGTATCACATTGCTTTGTGCAATTTGAAAGTCTGGGGATATTTCTATGCTCTTAAGCTTTGAGAATTCCTGTCTAGTAGATGAACAAGAGCTTCAAATTTTAACCTGCTTAGATGAAATGGGACAGATAATAGTGAAATGGCCTTAGATGTTAATTCCTACATTAAAAAAAAGAGTCAAAATGAAGTTGATTTTCTTAAGCCCTCAGCAGCAATAATGTACCTCCAGAAACTCTGTCTGAGGTCTTTTTCCAAATCTGTGACATTGCAAAACCTGTTTCCCACTCAGGTCTGATTTTAGGAAAAAAAACACAAACTCTGTGTTGGATTTGACAGATTTCAGAAAGAAACTTGAATCAAAAAATCTGCTGTCACAGCACTGGAAATTCAATTTTTTAAATGTCACCCTTTCATTTGTTGAAGCATAGTTCCACAAACATTTATTGATATCCTACTGTGAGCCAGGCACTTTAGTTGAAACAAGAAGTAAAAGATCTCATGGTACTAAGGAATGAAGTGGGAAGACCTGATAAAGACTGTGATTAAGCTGAGACTTAAAAAGTGTTTGGGTCAGATGATATATTTCATGTCTTACTCCTATAGGCATGAAACCATCAGACGGCCTGTGCCTAGTGGCCAGAGAGTCTGGAACAGCTAAATCACATTCAGAATTTGAGTCTGATGGAGGAAAGGAATAGTCACTAAAATTAGGATAAAAGCCTTGCAGTGAAAACTGCAGGTGCTGTCAGCTAGTTCAGAAACAGTCTTTTTTGAGAGAAAACCATTCCTAGTGGTGAACAGGAAATGAAAACAGAATACTCCACACAAACTCCTGCTGTATCAGATGGGAATGTCTTATTGCTATCTATTCCCAACTGCTGTTGGTTGATCCTTAATAGCCCTGACAAGAATAGAGCCCTAACCCACTAATTTTGTTACTGCTTCTGGGTACATTGAAATCTCCAGCAGCCCGTCTCAGGGAATAGCATTTGACAAGGGCTTTGCCCACATGCTGCCAATCAGTTAGCCAATGGACACAATGGAGAAGAAAACCCTCTTTGTGTGCATCAGGTGCCATGAGATATGATGTCATCAGACAGCTCTGAAGGAAAGCTCATGAAGTTAAATCTCTTTATTCTAATCCAAAGATGAAACAGTAGGATTGCACCCCACAAAGTAGCCCATGATTTTTTACAAACTGGATGAGTATCAGGATTATAACATCCAGTTATAAATAAAGTTAATTGTTAAACATATTTAATTTAAAACCTATACCTAAATGTTTATACTCATGGGAAAATGCTCCTGCTAGATTACTAAATGAACAGAGAACAGCCTAAAAAGGAAAATGTCAATAGCATTTTTTTTTTAATTGTGGAAGGACTCGTCAAAATGTTTAAAGTGGTAATCTTGTGACAATAGGAATAAAAGTATCTTTCCATCATGATTTTCTATTTTCAAGTGGTTTTTGTTGTTGCATTGAGGATTTTAACATCAGAATGCCATATACATAAACAATTTGATAGAATTAAATAATTCATTACTGGAATAGTGTACAGGAGAAGCATGTATCTGAATTTTGGCAATGGTATGGAAAAGTGGTCACCGGACACCTTTAGTGTCATAATTTCATTTGGAATTGGAAATTTCTTGTCATTAAAATGTAAAATGTATCTGGAAGCAATGTTTGCTTCATCAAGCGAGAGGGAAAGCATCTCTAAACTCTATTTCAGGCAAAATACAGTTATGGCCTATTCAGTCTGGTGTCCTTTGCTAACAGGTATTGTAATAAAACAGAAACATGGGCCTGCATTTTCTTCTGATATTTGCTTTTTCACATGTGCCATCAAGCGCATTTTGTAGACTTCTCTGGCTTTTCTTATTTCAGAACACCAGATGGATGTGGAAGCACACAGTGTGCTATGAAACATTTACTCCTCCTACTGAAGATTTGTTCCGACAGATTTTACTCCATAATTTCCCTTAAACTACATCATAGTCAAGACCATTATGGAATTAACCCATTGCCAGCAAATGTAATGGTTGGTAACTTTTATTACAACAGCAACAAATCTACTGACACTGAGCCAGGATTCTGAGAGCTAATTTGAATAAATCCGGACCCATCTTTTATTTTATATTTTTAAAAACCCAATGATTGATTATTATCATTTTGGGAAACTTTAGTTTGACATGAAAACAGGAAGAGCTTAATGGAATTCTTGCTACAGGTATGCTTGTTGACTCATTAGTTTATGCTCTTGGAATAAGAGCTCACACAGCACCATAGATTTTCTCCAAACTCGTACTTTTATGCAACTCTTTGGGACATTGTTAAAATGTTATTCTGCTTGTATGATACCTTCTCATATTTTTAATCTAAAGCCATCAATAAAACAGTAAGAATGTCTTTTAATCTAATTCATTTGTAAATAATGCATTGTTTTTTAAAACTAGGTTAGAAAGAAATCTAGTCTATATTATCTCTTCTTAGAGAAGGATACAATTTTAACCTCAGTATTAGTTCTCAGCTATGGTTGATGCAAAATACTTTAAGCATCTTTCCCTTCAGTATTAAAAACAGCAGCAGGAAATGCAGGAAATAATTTAAGCATGAAGCCGTTATTATATTTCTACTGTAAATTACTACCTGAGAGATTTCTGAGGCTTTTTATAAAGCATTTAAGCATATAAACACACTTTTTCATCCCAGAATTATCATTTTCATGTTTTCACACATCCTGTAATCCATAGGTCCTTTATATGCAGTGTGACTTGATCTGTGAGACATCAGGAAGATAGTTTATCACTAAGGCCAATCTCTGCAAAGCCCTTACTGACTCAGTCCTCGGGGTATTCTCTTGCAGAAGAGGAGTTTTGTAGCATCCCCCGATTGGTGTATCCTCAGATGTTTTTGCCCTGTGATAGAAAGAATAGGAAAAAAAAGTCAAGTCTAACTTTTCTGCAAAATATCTCCAGTAACCTGTAGAACAGAGTAGCATCATTACATTTTCATACAGAGCTAATGTTACTGAGAAGTCATCCAGAGAAGGACAATTAATTGCATTACAGCAGCTGTACAGACCAGTGCAAAGCACACTGCATTGCACTGGCCTCTCACTGGCACGAGAGGCCAGTAGTGGAGTCCCCTGAGTGTATACAAAATGACTTAAACTCTATTACAAGAAACTTCCTGTATGGGAGTCTTAGGACAAACCATGATATCAGTGAAATTCACTGTGGACAATCTTTTCAGAACTTCAACTTGAGGTCCTCAAAACCTAGGAGTCTAAAGTTACTCCCTAGGTTCAGATATAAGATTATTTCTTGACTGTACCACACTTCTTTTATATATATTATACCCATCTCATGGGTCTCAAATCTGTTTGCCATTTGCAACTTCCAAGTCTCTGATCAGTGATAACTAACAGAATAAACAAACTCGAGATGAGAATAAGAACCCTTCTTCTTTTAAAGATTCTATGTAACCACTTTCTGGGCATAGCTGTTTTACCACTGCAGCCAATAGAGAAAATTTTAGTAGAAAGAACTTTAGAGAAGCAAGAAGCAGAGAAGTAGGGAACAGATCTCTGGAGGGATACTATGAAAAAGGACTTTGTTTTCAGAGGATCTGCCTCAAATAATAACCCACAGATTGTGACACATTTATTTTGTTATGTGTGTGTGCATGCATGCTAAGTCACTTCAGTCATGTCCAACTCTTTGCGACCCTTTGGACTGTAGCCCACACATCTGTCCATGGGATTCTCCAGGCAAGATTACTGAAGAGGGTTGCCATGCCCTCCTCCAGGGGACTTTCCTGACCCAGAGACCCAACCCGTGTGTCTTATATCTTCTGCATTGGCAGTTGGGTTCTTCAACACTAGCACCACCTGGGAAGTGCTTATTTTGTTAGGCATGTTTTGTATTATAAAATATATTGTATTTTCCATATATAGAGAGACATCTCTCTCTATATGTATGTGTGTATATATATATATTATATATGGCTCCCTCAGTGGCTCAGCAGATAAAGTATCTGCCTGCAATGTAGGAGACACAGGAGACATGGGTTCAAACATCCCTGAGTCAGGAAGATCCCCTGGAGAAGAAAATGGCAACCCACACCTGTATTCTTGACTGAAAAATCCCATGGATAGAGGAGCCTGGCAGGCTACAGTCCATGGGGTCACAAAGAGTCAGACATGACTGAATGACTACGTGCACACATATTGTCATACATATATTGCAGTATGTTGTTTTTGTACATGTTATTATGCTGTAATATACAATGCAGTATATGTATAATGGAATAAATTGTCATAATTTGTGGATTATTATTTGAGACAAACCTTTTGAAAGGTGTTCCTTTCTTACAATCTCCCTCTGTGGATCTATTTTTACCTTCAGTTCAGTTCAGCTGCTCAGTCATGTCCGAGTCTTTGCGACCCCAAGTACTGCAGCATGCTAGGCCTCCCTGTGCATCACCAGCTCCCGGAGTTCACTCAGACTCATGTCCATCGAGTCGGTGATGCCATCCAACCATCTCATCCTCTGTTGTCCCCTTCTCCTCCTGCCTTCAATCATTCCCAGCATCAGGGTCTTTTCCAATGAGTCAGTTCTTTGCATCAGGTGGCCAAAGTATAGGAGTTTCAACTTCAGCATCAGTCCTTCCAATGAATATTTAGGACTGATCTCCTTTATGATGGACTGGTTGGATCTCCTCGCTGTCCAAGGGACTCTCAAGAGTCTTCTCCCACACCACAGTTCAAAAGCATCAATTCTTCTGCACTCAGCTTTCTTTATAGTCCAACTCTCACATCCATACATGACCACTGGAAAAACCATGGCTTTGACTAGACAGACCTTACACACACACACACACAAAGACATAGTCATGCACTGCCATGTAACCCTTTTGATCTTGCTACATAGTAAGGCTGAGTCCCTTCTTGTGAACCATTCCTTTCAGAGCAGGAAGGGATTCCTGGGGTCAATGCAATCCAACCCTCTTATTTTCAGATACAGAAACTGAGAACTTGAGAAGTTAAATATTTGCCACAGCAAACAATCAGTTAACAGCAGCATCTGGTCTAGATATCATCAAGATTGACTCCTAGACGGGGAGCTTGTAGGCAAGTTTGACCCTGCCTGAAAGTTAAACACTCTTGGATTACCGAGAAATCATTTTGTAAGTCATTAAGACTTTATTTCTGAGCATCTGAGAAGCAATTTCGTCAGTGGTGCCCTAACAGGACTTGACAGTTAGTGGAGCTTCTCAAAATGCCCCTTTTGGTCCTCAGGGAAGTTCACCAGCAAGAATAATCGAGTTCATTGTGTGCAAAGCAGCATAAAATACCATATATTTTGAAAATAAAAATATCATCATACAAATGAATGCTTCTGAAAGAAGCCCTAAAACACAAACAGGTGGTTTGTGTATCTTAGAAACACATAGAGTGATAGTTTTTTTCTTTGTGGAATTATTAAAAAACAATTCAACACTAACATCCTTTCTTCTCTAAAAATAAATTTGTTGATTAGGGAAATGTTGCAGGAATTATTAATATCTTTAGATGTCAGCAAAACATTGGACAGTCTTCTGTGATATAATAACATAGAAGAACAAAGGCAAATAATATTAGAGTTATGTTGACATATAATGGATTAATTATTATGGTAATTATTGGTAATAATAATAATTATTATCAAGGAAATAGATTTATGTCACCTAGGGAAATCATTCACATCCAGCAAGCTTCTGTTTGAAAATATAGACAAAATTTTTATCAGACACTATGATTATTATTATTCACTCATTTCAAAAAGATATCTGACATAGTTTGCAATGATAACCACACTAAAATATGAAAACATTGTTTAGAACAAGGAAAGAGAAGTAAGACAATGTAAGAAAATTGAAGCCTGAATGAGATTAATACTCCCAACATATGCTGCAAATGCCGTTCATTCTCCACAGAGCAGTGGAAATGTCACTTCATTTCTCAGGAATTCACAATTAAGAGAAAGAGGTTGTTTTTTTTTTGTTTTTTGGTTTTTTTTTTACTTTATTTTACTTTACAGTACTGTATTGGTTTTGCCATACATTGACATGAATCCGCCAAGGGTGTACATGAGTTCCCAATCCTGAGGTATTTAGGTTTAGTTGCTTCATCTATTAAAAAAGGAATATTAACAATACCTTTCTCATATGGTGAAATTGAAGATTGAATGAGATAATGCCTTTAAGCTCTTTAACACAGCTCTAGAATGTAGAGTACATAGTTCAATTAATATTTGTTGAATCAAAACCTCATGTATAACATTTATCAAATTATATTTATTTTAGCCCTAGAAACTGTGGGCTTGGACCCCTTGCTTCTTGGGGAGAACCTCGGCAGTTGTGATTTCCCTCCCATTTTTGTGTTGCCTACCCAGGTGTGGGTCTCCACCCGCTACCTGCTTTATTGTGATTTCTTCTTTATATCCTTTGATGTGGAAAATCTCTTCAACTAGTCTTCGTTTTGTTCTCATCCACAGTTGCTCTGTAAATAATTGTAATTTTGGTGTGCTCATGAGAGGAGGTAAGCTCAGGGTCTTTCTACTCTGCCATCGTGGCCACTTTCCCCTTAAAATTAGAATTTAAATCCAATCAAACTATAACTCAAATATGGGCAAAAAGCCATTGGAAGATTTTACATAGAAAGTTTACCTCTTCAACACACTTTCTGGGAAAAAAATTACTTAAGGATGGACTCTAACAAAATGGGAACTATTCTTTTTTGGAAAGCAGAATGTACACTACAAGAAACAGTAGGAATAACCTAAGAATGTGAGAAAAAGAAATCCCAGAAACAGCTCTGAGGCTAGACTAGAAGTCAGTTTAGATTATAACAGAAAGTCAGAAAATCTTCAGAAGAATGACATAGAGAAGGAAGTAGATTTGAATATGTAAACTGTATGTTCAATTAAGAATCTTAAATTTCTTAATGACAAGACAATAATATATTTTCTGTGGAATATATTAAATTCTATCTGCTAATAAAATATGAAATAAGAAATCCTGAAGGAAATGACAGTTCTAAATGTAACCATTGCTCAAAACCAAAATAAAGATTTTGGATACATTTCGAATAAATAATGGGGAATGAGAAAAAAAATAATCCATATGAAATGGCTCTGCGGAATATTTTCCTTTGGTTAGCAAATTTAAAGCAGTATAAAGTAATCTTTTCTTCTTTATAAGCACAATCACATTATTTAGTCTTCACTGAATAATTTATGTGTTTATAACATTGGACTGTCTGGTTCTTTTTTTCAATTTTTTCAATCAATATATAAACAAAAAACTGACATTTCAGTTTATATAGTGTTAAAAAAGAATGTGAATATGAATAGTGTAAACATTGACATTGCAAAAGCAATAATAATAGAACTGACAGAATGTGGAAGGGGAAGAGAGTTACAGAAGATTAAAGATGAAATCAGGATCATATGTCAATTTTATGCTGTCTATTCTTGATAGTTCAAGAAGTTGAGACTTAAGTGCATCATTTATAAATAAAACAACTAGATGATAAACCAAAAACCACCAGACCCTGATGCTGAGAAATATAGAAGGCAAAAGGAGAAGAGGACAGCAGAAGATTAGATGCTTGGATAGCATCACTGACTCGAAGGGCATGAATCTGAGCAAAGGCCGGGAGATAGTGGAGGACAGAGGGGCCTGGCAAGCTGCAGTCCATGGGGTCGCAAGGACTTGGTGACTGAAGAACAACAAAGTTGATAGTTCAAGAAATGGACGCATAAAACCGCTAGGTGAACTAGAAATGGACAGAAAACTAAAAAAATGAGAAAAGAGCAAGGGTCAGTAACGTTATTCAAAGTTGGTGAATCAAGAAGTAGATACATAGGTTATGTCAGTAACCTTCAAAAGGATTTTAAAACAACAGCTGAAATGGTTAACTCAGGAGCTGAAGTGGGGTGCAGGGTGGAGAGCTGCTGCTTTTCATCCTGAGTGCTTTTGAACTTTGAGGGCTTTGAGCATGTTGGTTAGCTTTAGCTCAGTCCCCCTCTCAGAATCAAATGAGAAATGAAATATTAGCTTTATTGCTGATGAAACTGAATCAGAAAATGCAGACATGTGGATATACTGGGTTTCCCATTTCTCCATTCTTCCTTCCCTTCCCTCATGCACAGTCATTACACAGGCAGGGAAACTGCATAACCGGGGATACAGTTTATTCTTGTGACTTTACAAGATCTGAAAGAGACAAAGAGAAAGAGAGAAAAATATGCACTCAGTATTTTCCTCTTTGTCTCATCAGAGGTATCACTTTTTCTCTCACTCAGAGTTAGAGAAATGTTTCAGAACTGAACTATTCCTCTGAAAATTAGATTTCATCAATGGAAATCAAAATGAAAGTGCTCGACATCATACATTTACTGAGGGCAGCTCAGTGTCCATCTTCATAAATCCACTCCTTAAATGCAAAAATTCTATGTCCTTCTGAGAAAACAACATATTTCAGAAATTCTTATTGGGCAAAAAATTATTAAAATTAACTCCAAATCATGCTACAATTACACTGAAAATTCATTCAACATTTTTTTCCCACATAAAATTTTTCTCAGCCGTGTTTTCCAATAAAAAGAGGCAATTCTTCAATCACTTTTATTATTGATTCTACACCCTCTAATAATTTCCTGTATTTCCAATAATTTCCTCCAATAATAATCTGGCTCTTCTTGAAGGTCATTTACTCTTTGAAATGTTGACTTTTTCTCCTTAAGTTAGGCCATACTTGGTTCTAGCCATCCTTTCCAATTTATTAATGAACACAATTTGCCATTTATTGAAGTCTCATCTTTGAGAACTATTAGATTTGAATTCATCTTCCTTTGCCTTTTGACTGTGTAGCTTTGTCAGTCCTAAGCTTCTAAACTTGTCACTAAGATTTTAACCTTTTAGGAAGGAAACTATTTTCCTTTTATTCTTCCATTTCTGTCCTTGCTCTAATTTCAAAATTTACTTTGAAATTTCCTTTAGGAAATCCAAGCAAACTGGATTCTTACTGACGCTGTCCAAACTATAGTCCGTTTATATTCCTTAACAGTTTATCAGTGATTATAATAATTGCATTGACTTAATTCTACCCGCTGGCCCAAAAGATGATATCTTTCTAGCTCTCACTCTCTCTCTCTCTTTTTTTTTTTATTGTTGGTAAACCCTTTGTGGTGAACCCAAATGCTTTAGACTGAAACATTTATATGTTGACTCCAAAATTTATATGCTGAAGCCTAAACCCCCATTGTGACTATATTTGGAATAAGGAAATAATAATTAAATGACGTCATAAGGGAAGGGCCCTGATCCTCTAGGGTTTGTATTCTTATAAGAAGAGATATCAGAGAATCCTCTTCCCCCTCCTTGTCATGTAAGAACACACAAAAAGGTGAATTGTCTGTAAGCTAGGAGGAGGACCCTCACCAGAACTGCATCCGCTAGACTTTGATCCTGGACTTTTAACCTCTCAAACCATGAGAAGACAAATTTTAGTTGTTCAAGTTGGCCAGTCTATGGTATTTCATTATGGCAGTCCAAGATGACTAATACACAAAACTCTGGGTCTCTGGAGTATAAAACACAACTAGACCTTATGAAATTAAAAATCAACATGAACCCAATGAGTGATGAGTTTAACAGATTCTGAACAAGAGCTTAAGAGGTCAGCCCTGCGATAGTCCATTCTTGACCCTGGGTAAGGTTCAAGACAGGATAATATAAAACAGAAAATCTGACCCACATCTAAGTGCCAACTCCATATGCCTGGTCCTCCACATTTAAGTTAGAATCTCACGCACCTGGGCCCTGAGGCCATATGAATCTTATCTGCCTTTGCAGTATAGTTTTGGACTGAAGTTCACAGTAAAAATCAAAATAAAGAGAGCGAAACTGATTCCATCCACCAGTGCCTAGAAGATAAATTTCAAAACCTGCATGATGATATGCTTCATTTTCTAATATTCTAACCCTGACTCAGCTGGACTTCCTTCCTGTAGAAGCTGTAGCTTGCTGTTCCCATTAAGTCATTTTTGCTATATCAACATGGATGGGATATGCTAACTAAGATCCACAGGACCTTGGCTTATTAAAAACACTGTTGACTTATGACTCCAGTCAACAGTGACTTCAGAAGGCTTGGTATCTTCATATAGTATTTGTTCACCAAATCTTGCACCACATCAAACTTTCCAAGAACCATGCACTGGGTTTTCAATGTACCAAATAATCAAACACCTCTCTTTTCCTAGCAGTTAATTCTAAGAAAGAAATAATCAGAGTTATAGAATTTTTATGAGAATACAAATTTGTTAACAACTCCAATATCCAATAAAATATAAAAAGTATACACACTAATATGTTAATCATTATCACAGTGTAGTGGATTTTGTGTTTGTTTTCCTGGATTTGCTCAACTTTATGCATCAAAATTTATTAATTTAACATTTGTTTTGTGAATAAAGAATCTAAGATGCCTAGAAAAAGAATCATTACAATTTGGGGTGAATTTTTCTTTATCACATCTCTCTTATTGCCAAAACTCAGTTAAAATACTCTGCCTCCAAAGGTCTGACAAACAGCTTGAAAAGCTCTTTATTTGGACTTAGGAAAACAATGGACTATCTGTGTCTGGCCAGATGTATGGTTATGATTACAATGCCATCTTCTTTCAAAAGAATGGCTACTTAACTCAGATGAAAGGCCATTCACAAGCATGCCCTAAATAAGTGGACAAACTGTTTTGAAGCTGTTTTGGCTATTAATGCTAAATTATATTCTCTTGCATGTTTTAGACTCAGAAATATTTGAGGAAAATAACACACAGACAAAAATGGGAATACAAGCGTAACAAGTTTCTGTATTTTTTAATTTCCTGAATCATTTATCTAGCAATTATTCATATTAGACTGATGAGGCAAAGCTGACCCATATGTTTGTATGTCCTCAAGTAATCTACCAGCTAATGAGAAGTACCAATATGCATATAAATAAAAACAATGAAATAGATGCTGGAGTAAACCATGAAATAAATACCAATGCAATGGGAAGAGTAGGGGGACAGTGACAAACCATAAACTTAAGACAAATTGTCCATGGATTCTTCTTTCTTTCTTTGTGTAGATAATGCTGCAATGGGCAGAAAGTAGTCAACTGTACACTTCTAATCAGGATATAGAATATTCTATGAAGAGTGTCCTCTGCAGCTATGCATCACGGCAGCCCTAGAAAAGAAACCATCCTGTACAAACACCTCCATGTGGTGGCTTAGAATCCACCACTTCTTAGGCCTGTCAATAGTGCTTTGGGTTGCAAAAGCTTAGTGTATGATTATGAAAGACATCATTATCTCAAAATACAAAAACTGATATTAGATGCTCTTTCTCCTTGAGAAGTCTTTTGGCAGCTCTCTGATTCTTTGTTGTTGTGGATAATCTGTTCTTTCTTTCAGAATACTGAAGAAGGTGAAGGAGAAACAATGCAAGTAACTTAAGGAAGGGCATGCCAGCTGCAGATGCTCAGACTTCCTCTCAGCACACAAGCCAACATGGGCTGCTTGGTGTCTTCCTACAGACCACCTTTTCAAACTGACTTTATCAAATAGCCTTCCCTGACCTCATGTGTGTAACAGTGAGCACGCCTCACACAGCCTTGCGTATACCGCTTAACTTTCTTTATTTTTCATTCATTAAGTTCCCTTTTGTTTGTTGTTGTTTAATTGCTAAGTCGTGCCTGATTCTCTTGCGACCCCATGGATGGGGTCCTCTGTCCATGGGGTTTCCTAGGTAAGAATACTGGAGTGGGTTGCCATTTTCTCCTTCAGGGGATCTTCCTGACCCAGGGATTGAACCTGTGTCTCTGGGTCTCCTGCATTGCAGGTGGATTCTTTCCTCCTGAGCCACAGACGTATTGAATTTCTTTGATCCCTTCTGTTAGAACGCAGTCCCTTAAGGGCAGGGACTTGGTTTTTTTTTATTTACTGCTCTCTTCTTCGCGCCTAGACTGTTCCAGTGTAAGTTGCTGAGCGAGTGAATGAAGGCAGAGGCGGTACAGGGACACGGCTACCCCGTCATTTTCAATGCATGTGTACAAGGTATGCGTTTTGTGCAGTTCTGCTGTCCTGAAGTGGGACTTCTTGAACTCCCGCTATCTGATTCTTAATACAGTAATGGAATCTAGGAAAAACTGCAGTGCTTGGCTTGCACTCTTACAAGGCTTTTTAGACATCATCTGCTTCAGCTCAAACATTTTACTTTGGGGAATTAACTTCCCAGCATGCAGTGTACCACTGCAAGTCTCTCCTTGCTGGTTTTTGGGAGTTATAGTCTCTGAATGAAGTAGGAATATGGGGAGAGTTTTAGAAAAAACAGAAATTTCAAAGAAAAGGAATATGCACTGTTTCCTGGCTTGTAGAAAACTATTGCTTGAGCCAAGGGCCGTTTGAATGAAGAGGAATTTAACTTTTTCCTATCTTCTTTCAGGTTAGAAGAATTATTTGATTTCCTGAGACAAAGCATAAGGCGTTGATTACATTTTTTCATTAATTGAAATTCATCCCTGGTTGTAATGAAAGATTCACTGTTAAAATTTTCAATGTTTAATGTTTTTATTACTCCATAATTCATTTTTCTTTTTTTCACAGGTGTGTTTTCCGGAAAATATGCTATGTTGTAATCCATTAACCTTAAGATTTCCTAACCCTGAAGTCAAAAATGATCAGATAGAGGGTAGTAAACATCTGCTAGTGATGTTAAAGAAAAAATAATCCTTAGATTGATTTAGGTAAAACTTAAATATTCTTCCAACTTTTATATTTCATTGACAGTAAACACCTCTGAAACTGATTCAAAAAAAAAGATGTTTTACAAATATAAAATATTGCCTTACATTTCTATCTACATCATCTATCTCTAAGTCTGTGTATATATCATCAGTCTTTATGTCTATGTTGATGTTTAGAGCTATATCTAATCTCTATCAGTATATTATTGGTATCCATGCTACTTTTTAAACTCACCTTTCTTAAAGCTCACTTGGTCCTCTCATAAGTTGTTCTCTTTTTCCAAGACAGTGGATTCTTACTCTAGAGTTGGTGGGGTGCCAAGGCTAGTAGAATAGACAGGGAAAATGATAAACATTTTTTTTTTCATTTTAAGTTTTTTTCTTATACCAAGAGCTACCTTTTTGGTTCACTGCAATATATTTCATCTATTCTCCAAGTAGTTAAGATGTAATATATATTGGCTATTTTGAGTAAAAGAAAATATTATAAACTGATATAAATTACTGGCAGTGCAACAAAAATGCATTAGAATATCAAATTCTATCTCATTGCAAGTGTATCTGTCAGAGTTCTCAGTTGCAAGCAACAGAAACTGTCTCTAGCTGATTTAAGCAGAAAAGGAACTTATTTTAAAAAGAATCTCAGCATCACCAGATAAGCTGAAAACCAGGCTTGGGACAGAAAAAAGCAAGGTTTTGCAGCCTGAAACTGAGGCAAAATCATTCCAATTGAAATAGCTTTTGCTTGTGATAAATCATTCCAAAATTTTAGTGGGAACCATGTGTTTAGCTTACAGCTTTGCAGTTTGACAATTAGACTGGGTTCCTTTGTGGGTCTGTTATCAGTTGCCAATGAGCTAAATGGCTCTGCTTCTGATGGTTGTCTGATGGATGGAGGACACAATAGGGCTGTGTGATTCCCATCAACCCGCAGACTAGCCTAGGTTCATCTATATACTTGCCACACATTGTTTCAAGGCAATGAGAATGTGACATTCTTTTGACTTCACAAAAGACAGATATAATTCTCACCCACCATGACTCTTATTGTAGTGTAGCAGATCCTGAAAATGCAATATTGGATTTAATATGTTGAATTTAAGCAGCTCAATTCAATTAATAAATATCAATTAATCCTCTGCAAATGCAAATGTGCTGGCCCAATTCATAATTGTAGATGTAATAATTATTAACCACAAATATGTCAATCAATTTATGTGTAATAATCCTTTTGTCTACCTCTCTGTTCATTTGTTTTGTATTTTATACTTTGAGTGATACTTGAAATAGATTTGGCACAAATATACGCTTTTACTTGAAGTTAAAGGCAAATTCCAAAAACAAACAATTTCTGATTTTATAGGGTTTTTTTTTTAACTTCCTATATCATATAAATTTCACTTGATAAACAGAGTGCTTCTAAGTGAATGATCATTTGTTATGTCTTGGAACTATATTTTCATGTCCTTGTAATAAATTGAGAAAACAAATGATTATAATGCCTAGTTAACAAATTATTTTTCAAGACAAGCAAAATCTTTCCATATGAATTTTATAATCAGATTGTCAAGTTCCTTTTAAAACTATTTTGGATTTTTTATTGGGACTGTTTGAATTTATGGGTCTTCAGAGAGAATTAACAATTTTGTATTGTGTCTCACTCCACAAACATGGTATAATTCTCCATTTATTTAAGCCTCTAATTTCTACCATTAAATTTTTTTAACTTTTACTGTAGACGTCTTAAAAAGCCTTTGATTAATTCCTGTAGCAACTTGATAACTTTTTATTACATTATAAATTAATAGAGCTACATCAGTTTCTTCTGGTTGTTTTTATATGGTGTAATATTTCCTTTCTTTATACTTTAATTTTCAAAATATTCTGTAAATATGATATAATTAATTTTTAAATTTGTGTGCTAGTTCTCATATTTTAGCTAACTTAATCAATTTGAAGTCATGTAATTACATATATAATTATGTATTTTACGTTGTTATTGTCTAATCACTTAGGTTGTGTCTGACTCTTTGCAGTCCCATGAATTGTACCCCTACAGGTTCCTCTGTCCATGGGATTTTCCAGGCAAGAATACTGGAGTGGGTTGCCATTTCCTTTTCCAGAGGATCTTCCCTATCCAGGGATCAAACCCATGTCTCCTGCATTGCAGGTGGATTCCTTACCACTGAGTCACTGGGAAGCCCATGTATTTTACGCTACACATTATGAATTATATACTTATATCTTCCATTCTCCTATGTGCTTTTCTATCTGGAAATTTTTTCTTCACCTGATATGTCTTTATTTCCTCTTTTTCTCCTCCTGTAATACAAATTAAAGGTTTAAAATACTATAGATTTGATCCTCTCTTGATCATGTTTATTTTCCATCTTTACACTTTAATAAGGATCTAATCTCCTATTAAATCTATCTATATAATTTTGAATTACATAATTTTTAGATAGTTCCTCTTCAAATCTTCAAAACTGCATTCCATTAAAATTTTGAGTTTCAATTTTATCTCCATGAAAAGAATGTATCTGTTTTGTTCCCATATATGTCTGATAAGTCCAGTATTTGAAGTTCTTTTGAGTTGGTTTCTGTCTACTGCTGCTCATTCTGATTCTTGTAAACTCATGTGCTTTGTAATTTTAAATGATTTGCTGGCCAATTTTATTTGAAAATAAATTAGTGATAAAATTGATCACTTATGCTATTATCTTCTGCAAAAAGAATTTTATTTCCTGTTCCCAGTTACCCATGGACACTTGCAGCTACAGAATCGAGGTATGAGGTTTCTCTTGAGTTATCCAGGTTGTCTCCATGAAGTATTTGCCCATAACAGGAGTGAGTTATATTAGGCTGCTGCCTTTGGCAGTCACTGAGCTTAAGGTCAGTCCCCTCACCTCCAAATATCAGCCCCAAAGCTGTCTATGGGGAATTCCCTCCTAGTTGCGCTAGTTCCTTACTTAACTAAGCATGAGTTGCCTCCTCTCCATGGACAAATGTCCCCAAGGTCAACATCTCCAGTTCACCTCTTTGTGGTGTTCACTCTCACTGGCCTAAGATTGGTTATTCTTCATTGATTTGTTGGGTATCTGATGCTGTTATGAGGATATATTCTGTATATTGTCTATTGTATTTACCAAGAGTGTTAGTCTCAACCACCTAAATCACCATTACAGGAAGCATTTCTTTTTCATTTATATCATTAGTGAATGAAAAGAAAAGAAAGAAAGTGAAGTCACTCAGTCTTGTCCGATTCTTTGCGACCCCATGGACTATAGCCTACCAGGATCCTCCATCCATGGGACTTTCCAGATAAGAGTAGTGGAGTGGGTTGCCATTTCCTTTTCCAGGGGATCTTTCCAACCTAGGGGTCAAACCCGAGTCTCCCACATTATAGGCAGATGCTTTACTGTCAGCCACCAGTGAATGAACTGCTGCTGCTGCTAAGTTGCTTCAGTCATGTCCGACTCTGTGTGACCCCATAGATGGCAGCCCACCAGGCTCCCCCATCCCTGGGAGTCTCCAGGCAAGAACACTGGAGTGGCTTGCCATTTCCTTCTCCAGTGCATGGAAGTTAAAAGTGAAAGGGAAATCGCTCAGTCATGTCCGACTCTTCGCGACCCCATGGACTGCAGCCCACCAGGCTCCTCTGTCCATGGGACTTTCCAGGCAAGAGTACTGGAGTGGGTTGCCATTGCCTTCTCCCCCAGTGAATGAAGGTAGGTATCAAATCACAATGGCATTTAGGTTCCATGGGATACATGTTCTAAAATGATATAACAGATTTATCCAATATTGTCAATGTTTACAACATACTAAAATTATACCTTTGGCAATCATTTAAACATATGTTAAAATTGATACTAACACAAATTGAACAAAGGAAAGCATTTTTTTGTATTATTTTAAGGGGTAGATGAGAAAAAATTTAGAAAACTGGTGTCTGTTTTCTGAGCATTTGATTTTGCATAACTTTCCTTAGCCTAGTATGAACTTGGTGAGAACACAAATGTGCTCATTTATCTCTGTACCTTAAATAAAGTTGTTCTTAATAAGCATTTATTGAATTATTAAATTTTGATTTGATTAATTATAGAGAGGCAGATACATGCCAGCAGTAGCTACTTCTCCTGCACATTCACTATCTATGTAGTCAATATATATACTTTAAAAAATTGTATTATGTATGATGACAATGAGTAACTGGAATATAATGGGTCAATGGAATGTAATATCATTTCCATTAAATCTAGTCATATTCCTTTCTAGTCAATACAACTATTGGTTTCAGTGTTTAAATGACAGTAAAACCAAGTCCCATCTATTTTTCCTGAAAAATTGGTGAATTTACTCTAATTTGCAAGCCATATTAAATACCTCTGAAAGAATTCAGCACAGATTGAACAAACTTGATTTGGCCTTTGCCATTTTATGACATTTAAGGCTTAACATTTTCTCTGAATAATATCTGCAAAGGCAAATGGATGTCTGAAATTTAAATATATTATTAAGACTAGTACTTGACTATATTTTGTGACATATTAGGAAATATTTTTAATTTCCCTTAAAGCTTTAAATTCAAATTTGTGTTTAAATTTTTCTGCGTGTTTGAAGTCATGTCAGAAGTTCACTGTGCTCAGTGATTTCATGTCCCTAGAATGTGACATTGAAGAATCAAACACTTTGATATTTTAGTGGAGGAGGATGTCGTTTGGGCTTCCCAGATCGCACTAGTGGTAAGAACTAGCCTGCCAATGCAGGAGACTCGAGAGATGTGGGTTGGACTCCTGAGTCGGGAAAATCCCCTGGAGGTGGGCATGACAAAGCACTCCAGCATTCTTGCCTGGAGAATCTCATGGACAGAAATGCCTGGTGGGCAAATGTCCAGAGGGTTGCAGTGAATCGGACAAAACTGAAGCACCTGCATGCACACACAGGGTGTTGTTTAAGAACTCAGCCGTGAGCGAGATGGGTGAAAATGGTATGTAAAGAAAAAGTCATGGTTCATTCTGAAGATGGTAAGAGCAAACATGTGCGCTCAGAGTAAACTCAGAGACAAAAATTGGGAATAAGAATAGGTGAGGTAAAGCAAAATTGTTAAAGTTGTTAAATATCAGGAGTAGGCAATGGTTTCTGTAAAGGACCTAGGAATAAATATTTCAGGTTTTGTGAGGGATATAATCTATGTCACAAGTCCTCAACTCTGCCACAGGAGCACCAAAGCAGTAGCAGACAATACAGAAAGGAATGGGGGCAGTTGTGTCCTAATGACGTTAGAAAAGAAGGCTAGATTTGGTCTGTGAGCTTGTCATTGACCAGCCCTGCTCTGGAGAGACCAAGGACCACAGGGGGCTGATTAGTTGCTCAAAAGCCTGAGTCCACTGCCAACTCCAGAAGAGAGAATCACAAATCTTACTCTTCCTCTGACATTTTCCTCCATTTGCTGCCATATCCTCATCATCCACAGTTCAACTCAGCTTAGTCTAAGGCTTCTCAGATTCCCTCAGTGACTCAGAATCTCACAGCTAGTTCAGTTCAGTTGCTCAGTCATGTCTGACTCTTTGTGACCCCATGGACTGCAGCACGCCAGGCCTCCCCATCCATCACTAACTCTGAGAGTTTACTCAAACTCATGTCCATTGATTCGGTGATTCCATCCAACCATCTCATCCTCTGTTGTTCCCATCTCCTCCCGCCCTCAATCTTTCCCAGCATCAGGGTCCCTTCAAATGAGTCAGTTCTTCACATCAGGTAACCAAAGTATTGGAGTTTCAACTTCAGCATCAGTCCTTCCTATGAATATTCAGGACTGATTTCCTTTAGGATTGACTGGTTGGATCTCCATGCTGTCTAAGGGACTCTCAAGAGTCTTCTCCCACATCACAGTTCAAAAGCATCAATTCTTTGGTGCTTAGCTTTCTTTATAGTCCAACTTTCACATCCATACATGACTACTGGAAAAACCATAACTTTGACAAGATGGACCTTTGTTGGCAAAGTAACAAAGTAAAAGTTGTCTGCTTTTTAATAAGCTGTCTAGGTTGGTCATAACTTTTCTCCCAAGAAGCAAATGCCTTTTAATTTCATGACTGCAGTCTCCATCTTCAGTGATTTTGGAGCCCAGAAAAATAAAGTCAGTCACTGTTTCCATTGTTTACCCATCTATTTGCCGTGAAGTGATGGGACCAAATGCCATGATCTTAGTTTTCTGAATGTTGAGCTTTAAGCCAACTTTTTCACTCTCCTTTTTCACTTTCATCAAGAGGCTTTTTAGTTCCTCTTCACTTTCTGCCATAAGGGTGGTGTCATCTCACACAGGCTGTAACAATACAGTGGTTAGAACTGTCTTGTTTTGCAAATGCTCATCATTGTTCCTCTAAATACCACACCATGTCAGAGTCAAGTCCAGAGGGACTTCCCACCTTAGTTACATATCCCTCCAAAAGGGAGCTGTTCCTTGAGGTTGCTTGGGCCCTATATTTTGGACCAGGGTCAATGAATCAGAAATTCTTTCCTTCCATCATGTTCCTCTTCTGTCTCTATGTCTCCATCTACCAGGAGACCACTTCTTTAGGGCTACCCTAGGTTACCTGTAGTCTGTACCCAGTTAAATAGATGTCAGAGTCAGGGTCTCTTTCTTCAATGAAACTTTTTATAAAATAGGTTCACCTCTTGGCATACTAAAGAAAACAGAAAAGCAGCATCCTTGGTTACAGAAGCTGTGTGATAACCTTCTCTGAGAATGTTTCCTATTCAGTTTACATTAGTTCTTGATTACCCTTTAAGAAATGGAGTAGCCATCATGGTCAACAAAAGAGTCTGAAATACAGTACTTGGATGCAATCTCAAAAACGACAGAATGATATCTGTTCGTTTCAAAGGTAGACCATTCAATATCACAGTAATCCAAGTCTATGCCACAACCAATAATGCTAAAGAAGCTGAAGTCAAATGGTTCTATGAAGACCTACAAGACCTTTTAGAACTAACACCCAGAAAAGATGTCCTTTTCATTATAGGGGACTGGAATGCAAAAGTAGGAAGTCAAGAAACACCTGGAGTAACAGGCAAATTTGGCCTTGGAATACAGAATGAAGCAGGGCAAAGACTAATAGAGTTTTGCCAAGATAATGCACTGGTCATAGCAAACACCCTCTTCCAACAACACAAGAGAAGACTCTACACGTGGACATCACCAGATGGTCAACACTGAAATAAGATCAATTATATTCTTTGCAGCCAAAGATGGAGAAGCTCTATACAGTCAGCAAAAACAAGACCAGGAGCTGACTGTGGCTCAGATCATGAACTCCTTATTACCAAATTCAGACTTAAATTGAAGAAAGTAGGGAAAGCCACTAGACCATTCAGGTATGAACTAAATCAAATCCCTTATGATTATACAGTGGAAGTGAGAAATAGATTTAAGGGCCTAGATCTGATAGACAGAGTGCCTGATGAACTATGGACTGAGGTTCGTGACATTGTACAGGAGACAGGGATCAAGACCATCCCCATTGAAAAGAAATGCAAAAAAAGCAAAATGGCTGTCTGGGGAGGCCTTACAAATAGCTGTGAAAAGAAGAGAAGCAAAAAGCAAAGAAGAAAAGGAAAGATATAAGCATCTGAATGCAGAGTTCCAAAGAATAGCAAGAAAAGATAAGAAGCCTTCCTCAGCGATCAATGCAAAGAAATAGAGGAAAACAACAGAATGGGAAAAACTAGAGATCTCTTCAAGAAAATTCAGTGCATGATACTGGATGCTTGGGGCTGGTGCACTAAGACGACCCAGAGGGATGATACTGGGAGGGAGGGGGGAGGGGGGTTCAGGATGGGGAACATATGTATACCTGTGGTGGATACATGTTGATGTATGGCAAACCAATACAATATTGTAAAGTAATTAACCTCCAATTTAAATAAATAAATTTATATTTAAAAAAAGAAATTTAGAGATACCAAGGGAACATTTCATGCAAAGATGGGCTCAATAAAAGACAGAAATGGTATGGACCTAACAGAAGCAGAAGATATTAGGAAGAGGTGGCAAGAATACACAGAAGAACTGTACAAAAAGATCTTCATGATCCAGATAATCATGATGGTGTGATCACTCACCTAGAGCCAGACATCCTTGAATGTGACATTAAGTGGGCCTTAGAAAGAATCACTACAAACAAAGCTAGTGGAGGTGATGGAATTCCAGTTGAGCTGTTTCAAATCCTGAAAGATGATGCTGTGAAAGTGCTGCACTCAATATGCCAGCAAATCTAGAAAACTCAGCAGTGGCCACAGGATTGGAAAAGGTCAGTTTTCATTCCAATCCCAAAGAAAGGCAATGCCAAAGAATGTTCAAACTACCGCACACTTGCACTCATCTCACATGATAGTAAAGTAATGCTCAAAATTCTCCAAGCCAGGCTTCAGCAATACGTGAACTGGGAACTTCCTGATGTTCAAGCTGGATTTAGAAAAGGCAGAGGAACCAGAGATCAAATTGCCAACATCCGCTGGATCATTGAAAAAGCAAGAGAGTTCCAGAAAAATATCTATTTCTGCTTTATTGACTATGCCAAAGCCTTTGACTGTGTGGATCACAATAAACTGTGGAAAATTCTGAAAGAAATGGGAATACCAGACCACCTGACCTGCCTCTTGAGAAACCTACATGCAGGTCAGGAAGCAACAGTTAGAACTGGACATGGAACAACAGACTGGTTCCAAATAGGAAAAGGAGTATGTCAAGGCTGTATATTGTCACCCTTCTTATTTAACTTATATACAAAGTACATCATGAGAAACCCTGGGCTGGAAAAAGCACAAGCTGGAATCAAGATTGCTGGGAGAAATATCAATAACCTCAGATATGCAGATGATACCATCCTTATGGCAGAAAGTGAAGAGGAACTAAAAAGCCTCTTGATGAAAGTGAAAGAGGAGAGTAAAAAAGTTTGCTTAAAGTTCAACATTCAGAAAACGAAGATCATGGCATCTGGTCCCATCACTTCATGGGAAATAGATGGGGAAACAGTGGAAACAGTGTCAGACTTTATTTTTTTGGACTCCAACATCACTGCAGATGGTGATTGCAGCCATGAAATTAAAAGATGCTTACTCCTTGGAAGGAAAGTTACGACCAACCTAGATAGCATATTTAAAAGCAGAGATATTACTTTGCCAACAAAGGTCCGTCTACTCAAGGCTATGGTTTTTCCAGTAGTCATGAATGAATGCGAGAGTTGGACTGTGAAGAAAGCTGAGTGCCGAAGAATTGATGCTTTTGAACTGTGGTGTTGGAGAAGACTCTTGAGAGTCCCTTGGACTGCAAGGAGATCCAACCAGTCCATTCTAAAGGAGATCAGCTCTGGGATTTCTTTGGAGGGAATGATGCTAAAGCTGAAACTCCAATATTTTGGCCACCTCATGTGAAGAGTTGACTCAGTGGGAAAGACTCTGATGCTGGGAGGGATTGGGGGCAGGAGAAGAAAGGGATGACAGAGGATGAGATGGCTGGATGGACGTGAGTCTGAGTGGACTCTGGGAGTTGGTGATGGACAGGAAGGCCTGGCGTGCTGCAATTCATGGGGTCACAAAGAGTTGGACAGAACTGAGCAACTGAACTGAACTGAACTACCCTTTCAAAGCAAAGATCTGCTCCAAGGAGACTTTTCTCTTTGCCTATAGAATAAACTAGCAGTTTGTCATCATAAAAAGAAAGTTTATCCCTATTTAAAAGAAGCTCTTATTTCAGTGTGAGGCCATTTTCCTAGGTCATTCTTTCTGGAAGGACTAGTTTTTCTAAATTGAATAAAAATTAATTATCCAAAATGCAAATTCAAGAACACTGCATATTTTAGTTCTTTTAAATTGCCGGTACTCTGCTTATCTTTATTCTGGCATCACCTGACACATGCTGGTCCATTGTACAACTTGCACAATTCTACAATCAAAATTTGCCAACTTAAGTTAATCCCAGTGAGTTATATACATGGGCAAGCTATGTGTGCCCACAAGTAACGAAGCACCAGAATCACTTCCTGTGATGGTTCACTGACATCCTTAACATCATCCCTTCCAACAAGTTCTACAATGATGAATAACTTGTGTTGAGGTTTACTTTGTAGTCTGTTGTGATACATTGCAGCATGACAGCACGGTAAGATTGTAGCTTGACATCATTTAGACACTGATTGCGAACACCTCATACTTTCTTACCACAGAAGAACTCTTAAAATATCATTAGTGGTAGTATTCTTGTAGACTGTGTATTACACAGAGATTTTTGGTTACAAATGACTGGAATTCGAAGGAAAGTAATTCAGGCACAGGTGGTTGGGGAATAGGCCAATTATTGACTCATGTAGTTGAATCTCTCAGATTTTTCTGCAACTGATCTTGTGGGTAATTAAATTCAAGGAATCAAAACTCCCAGGAATCTCTCTATGTCTTTGATATTTTATTCTCTCTTTATTCAGTCTTATTCTCTTCTACTACTATGAGCCTTTCTTCATTTAGCTTTATTTTAGCATATAAAAAATAAAAATTGGGTGAGAAAATATTTCATTAGATTACAAATCAATGACATACAAGTTCATGTAAAACTTGAGTCAATGAATCTGAGAATTCCAGAGTTTGAACGAGCATGAGGAAACATGACTTCAGGTAGTTTGGGATTTAACACTTGTTTAGCCTCATCACCAAAAAGGGAAGGCATTATCCTCCTGGGAGAATGTTCTGATAGGCTTCCCTTGGTTTCATGACCATCTCTGGATAAATCTCCAGGACCAGAGGGTGAGTGAGTGAGTGAGTGAAGTCGCTCAGTCGTGTCCGACTCTTTGCGACCCCATGGACTGTAGCCTACCAGGCTCCTCCGTCCATGGGATTCTCCAGGCAAGAGTACTGGAGTGGGGTGCCATTTCCTTCTCCAGGGGATCTTCCCAACCCAGGGATCGAACCCAGGTCTCCAGCACTCCAGGCAGATGCTTTAACCTCTGAGCCACCAGGGAAGCAAAGGGTAGGGTGTCACATATGGTAGGCTTCACTTCAGGTGTGTGCTCCCTCCGTGACCAATGTGGTGAATTCTGTGACAGTAAATGCCCTCATGCTTCAGAAGAATTTGTATATAGAGAAGGTGTCCTACCTCAGAAGAAGGAGTGATTTTAAACCAAGCAGCACATGTTTCCTATGCCTGGAACCTATAAAAAATAAAAATTGGGTGAGAAAATATTTCACTAGATTACAAATCAATGACATACAAGTTCATGTAAAACTTGAGTCAATGAATCTGAGAATTCCAGAGTTTGAGCGAGCAACATCTATACATCTGCAAAGACAGAAGAGATCCTCTCCCATTTGTGATCCCATACTTACGTAAAATCTAATTTGTATTAATTTAGCACATCAAAATAAAGTTCAACATGAATATGATTATTTTTCAAATATCAGTGAACAAACATTTACCAAATGTATAACTAAAGGAGTAAAGTTTGTTTTAAACATGTAATTTTCATGTAGTTTGTATATTACTAAGAAATTAAACTATAATTCTATTTTATTTTAAAGCCATGAGATATCTTAATTTTAAGAGCTGCCTTGCTTTTGATCCTTCCATAAGTGCTTTGAGCATATACTGTGACAATAAAAGTGGTGTGAGTGGTGTCAAAGGTTCAGAGCCTCTTCTCTACATCATTCTACAGTGCCCTCCATAGCTGGGAAGATGTTTCCTTTCAATAAATCCTTCTAAAATCATCTGGACTCCTGCTCTAATTTTTCTTATAGTTGGTTATGAAACATAGCATGGTGACCATAGTTAACAGTGTTGAATGGTATATTTGAAATATTGCATATTTGAAAGTTGCTAAGAGAGTAGATAATAAAACGCTCATTATAAGAAAAAACGTATAACTATGTCTGGGTACAAACATGAACTAGACTTATTGTGGTGATCATTTTACAATGTATACAAATGCCAAATCTTTATGTTATACATCTATAACCAATGTAATGTTACATGTTAATTATACCTCCATAAAAATAAAACATAATATTTATCATTATGACAGTCAAATTAGGACAGCGTAAAGAGAAATGTAGTCTAGCACGACAAACACAACAGAAGTCTTGGCCCACAGAGGAGTTCAACAGCAATGGAGACCAGAATAGGCCAGAGGATCTACACAAGAGCCACATAACTGAACAGGTGCTCAGAGAAAGAAGACAGCTAGCATATGGATGATGGAACATGCTTGGATCTGTTAGAGCCCAAAGACCAGCCTAAAGTAACTTCCTAAGGGACTTGTTTCTCTAGGAGAATTTGATCTATAATATTTAAGAGAGATCACTGTTGGTTGGCTAGACACTGGGCAGTGAAGAGGATGAAAATCTGGTGACTGGAGCATACTTTTTAGCAGCTCCAGACAGATGCTCAACATCCTCGTGTTGCATTAATCATTAGACAGACTCTGTGCAATCAGTGAATAATTATTGAAGGATTGAGAGGACAGGAGTCACTCTGGACTAATTAAAACAAGTTTTCATTTGTGTGTGTCAGAGTCCTTTTGCACTTCTTGTGAGAATTGTCAGTATTTAGAGAATGTTTATTCCTACAGAATCACAGCTCATAAAACCCTAAATTAATTAATAAGTATGTACTCAGAACCTCTGCATTGTTCTACAGCTGTGCTAGCTACTGCAAGAGAGAGTAGAAATGATGGAATTCATTCGTTCAATAAATATTTACTGAACTTTTTATGTGTACTATGCTGAAGGTTCAAAGGAAGAAGAAAAGAATGATGAGTTAGATATGACCCATACTTACAAGAAGCAAAATATCTTTGAGGAAAAATAAGACAATTGATGCAGAAAATAACATGATCTACAAACAGTGTCCAAAGAAAGTCTTAAAAGACTTTTAGACTTGGAAAAGATTGAGTAAGATTCATCAGGAAGTTGTTTTCTGTCTATAAATTTTGAGGGTGGAAAAGGAAGCAAACATAAAAAGCTTCATTGCAGAAGAGTATAGTTTCTGCAATACCATGTAGTTTGGGGTATCGAGTGTAGGCTCTGCATAGGGGAGAATAAGGGGTGAGACAGATTGGTGGAGGCCAGACCAAGGAAGCCCTTAAATAAACATCAGGATAAAGACTGGAAAACTATGGAGCATCTTGAGCAGATAAGTGGTATAATCAAAATTGTGCTTAGGAGAATTATCCTGGTACAAAATTAAAGAACTGATCAGAAAACAAAGAGATGAATCCGGGGAAACTGGCCTGGAGCCTATTCTAATGTCATAGAACCAATGAAGAGCTGAACAAAATGGGGAGAGCAGGAGTGGAAGAGAGGGAGATGGACAGAAGGAAAAAGGCAAGTGTCTCTCCCCCAATTCACTTCTACAGTTGGGAGGACAAGATTCAGTTCAAAGATTAGAATGTATCAAAGAAAACAGTTCCTAATTAAGAGCTAGAATGTACAGTGCAAAATAAGGACCCCTGGTGTTCAGAGAGAGGTCACCGAACGTTGGAGCAGCATGAATACAATTCAGAAAGGAGCGATGGTAATGCATTTCAAGGGAGGGGAACACACATGAGGAGGTACAGGGACAGAACAAAGAACACGGTCCAAGTATGGGTCAAACGAGCTCATCAGAGGAGAGGACACAGTCTGCAGAGCAGGAAACAAGGCTGTTTAGCTGAGACAAGGAAAGTGGAGTGGCATATTTATCCAGAGGGGTGTTGTGTGGCAGAAAAACTTGAGTTCTTTTTCCTGATAGTCATCACTGAAGAGAAACTGTACACGTAGCTAATAAAAATCTAAAATCATTGCTTTGTAATCATTGAAAACACAGCAACCCTTGAAATTACATTGGAAAAATCCAAGAACTCTGCCTTCATTGATAAAAGTAACCTTTACATTTCTGTGATAACTTGGATGTTTTTAAATCCAATTATATATTTTTATGTCAAATGTTTCCAAACAAAAACGATGCTCTTATTTGCAGAAAGTGTATGTATTTGGGGGCAGTTGCTACATAGTGGGCTGGACACCCCATAAAAAACATGGACAGACTTAACAGATCGAAGAGGGATATCAGTTATACCCATGAGGAGACTTCTGGATCTGTCCATCCTCTCATTACCCCCAACACGCCACACCTGAGGCTGTGACAGTAACATGTTCTGCAGCTGACTGTCCAGATGTACGTTCAGTGATTCCAGGCTCTGCTCAGTGGGTTTCCAGGTGGTGGGGTTCCTTCCTGGCTCTGTTCAGTGCACTGGGATGGAACAGCAAGTTCTGATATGATTCCTCTGTTTTTCTTGCTAGCAGCCCTCAGGGCATGCTAGCCCAGGATACTCCACCTCCCAACCAGGATGCTCACAACCAGAAGCAACCTGAAGAGACAAATATTTTGTGGGACAGATGTAATCCATTCCCAACACACTAATATGCCAATGCACACCCACAGCAAAGCTCTGTAATGCAAATTTTGTTCTGTTCTTTGAATCATTGCTATGAGATTTGGGCTTCCCTTGTGGCTCAGTCAGTAACGAATCTGCCTGCAATGCAGGAGACCTGGGTCCGATCCCTGCGTTGGGAAGATCCCCTGGAGAAGGAAAAGGCTACCCACTCTAGTATTCTGGCCTGGAAAATTTCACGGACTGTATAGTCTGTGGGGTTGCAAAGAGTTGGACCCGACTGAACCACTTTCACTTTCACTTTCTCGGGGTAGCCCCTACCCTCAGAGGAAAGGCATATTCTGGGGAATGACATTCACTAGAATTGTGCAGATCACCTTCTACCATGCCCTGATAGGGAATCATAGGAAACTATGGTGGGCCAAAGCCATTGATAGTAAATACAAAATTTGGTTTAAAATTATCTCCTATGTCTCTTGCCAGAGGATACTGTTAGGTGTTAAGGGTTTTTCTGTTTGTTTTATTTGTTTGCCTTTTTTTTTTTTTTTTTTTAAGATTTTAAGTTAATCATTTAGCAAATTAATGTCTTGTGATTCTTTGTAATAGTTAGGTGTCTGGGGTCACAGAAGTGGTCTCTGGCTAAATTAATGGAAAAATGAGAGATGAGGGGAGGAAGAGAGAGATAGAGACAGAGAGAATTTATTTGAAAGAATATGGGATGTACCAAAAGGAAAAAAGCCAGACTTCTGAAGGAAATGGATCAAGGGCCATTCTGAAAATTGAAAGGCCAACATTAATCACTGTTCTCTCTGCTTTTGCCATGAATCGATACCAAGGATTTTCTGTCTTGGAATCACACCCCTCAAGATTCAAGTTCCTGAAAGCATAACCCAGTTGTTTACCTTGGCTCACCATCCGCTTCCCAACTCCAGAGAGGACTGAGCGCCTTCATTCCAGGCCCAGTCCTGACCAGCAGGACAGTCCATCAGGAAAATTCAAGAAACAAGCTCAAGAAGAATGAACGACAGATCTTGGACAAACAGAAACAACAGATGTTCAATATAAGTCTACTCCATTTTTTAGGTGAGGAAACTTGAGTCGCTGAGGTAAAATGTTCTTCTCCACAGCCTCACTGTTAGTCAGTGATGAGGCCAGGACCAGAAAATCCCTTTACCATCTTCCAGGATGTTCCTCATTTCAGTACTTTTCCTCCTTTACAACTGAACATCTGCATGTTCAGTTCTTTTAAACCTCTGTCTCTTAGAAAAATGAAATAAAATCTTACAGTGTCTCCTCAAAATACTGTGAAGTGAGCTGATTTCTGGGAAATACATTACTAAATGAAACACACCTTTTTATGGTCTTAAAGATAATGTCAGACAAATATTCTGAGGATGAATAGTTGCCAGGAAGCTGAAGAAGGGTTTGTATTTGGCTGTGGGCAACCAAAAAGGATATATAGAAGAGCTGCTTCTTTCTTATCTCTGGAATCTGACAGTGTTAATGATGATGTCAAATGCATTTTCAGGCATATTTTTCCAAGTTATTTGTGCTGGGAAGTACACTGTCTTGTGAAATGTCAGAGTGCAGCTTTTTCAGTGGGAGCCATTTTTCATTTGAACGCACTGAAACAGGATTTTCATGGAAAATATTCAAGTTCTGTGAGGCACCTTAAATTATTTCTAATGCCACTGTAATTATGAGGACCTGCAGCTGGCATACCTGAAGCGATATTCAACATATGAGTTCTATCCTTGACCTAAAGGTGAATTTACATGGTTTGAAGGTGTGATGGAGCATATTTTTCAGTTCAGGACCATCCTGTAGTAACCTCAATACTATAAGCAGGCTTGAATGTCAGCTCCTCCTAAGGTCTTCCTTGGCCATCATACTGAAGTTTCTCATGGCAATTATGACTGCATTCTAATGTTTCTTCAGTAGTGTATAGCGCAAGATCTAATTCTATGTTTGCGAAGAGATGCAGTATGTGTAGCCCTTACGATCCCAGAACTGAAGCAACCCACTGAGTTCAAAATCTCAGCTTCACTAATTACAGTAATTATACTCATTGCACTTGCCTAACCATAACTAACCTCTCCAACTCTCAATTTCTTTTACTGAAAAAATGTGGGAGGGTGGTACCCATTCTTAAGGAAGTGGTGAGAATTAAATGAGGTAACATGTGCCAAGCACTTTTAACAGTGCCTCATCTGTGGTGAGCATCATGTAAGTGTTTTCTTATTGCTGTGATTAATATATTATCTGTGTCTCTCTCCTCTCCACCTGCGTTAGACTGTGAGCTCTGTGAGGGCAAGAACCATATCTCTTCTCTCCAGCAGATATTCAGATGGAAAAATACCTCTCACACAGTGGAGGGTCAATCAATATTTGTAGGTTGAAAGGATAACTGTATGAGTGGATGGGCCAATTTGATCATCTACCAATTGCATTCACACACATTTGAGCTGGAGAATGGTGCTGTCAGTGGTACCAAATAGTTTTCTCGCTTTACAAGTTAGTAAACTGAAGCTTCAGTTCAGTTCAGTTCAGTCGTTCAGTTGTGTCCAACTCTTTGCGACCCCATGAATCTCAGCACACCAGGCCTCCCTGTCCATCACCAACTCCCAGAGTTCACTCAGACTCACGACCATCGTGTTGGTGATGCCATCCAACCATCTCATCCTCTGTCATCCCTTTCTCCTCCTGCCCCCAATCTGTCCCAGCATCAGAGCCTTTTCCAATGAGTCAGCTCTTCACATGAGGTGGCCAAAGTACTGGAGTTTCAGCTTTAGCATCAGTCCTTCCAAAGAAATCCCAGGGCTGATCTCCTTCAGAATGGACTGGTTGGATCTCCTTGCAACCCAAGGGACTCTCAAGAGTCTTCTCCAACACCACAGTTCAAAAGCATCAATTCTTCAGCTCTCAGCTTTCTTCACAGTCCAACTCTCACATCCATACATGACCACTGGAAAAACCATAGCCTTGACTAGATGGAACTTTGTTGACAAAGTAATGTCTCTGCTTTTGAATATGCTATCTAGGTTGGTCATAACTTTCCTTCCAAGGAGTAAGTGTCTTCTAATTTCATGGCTTAGAGTTATTAAATGACTTTCTCAAGAGCAGATTTCAAATGTAACAAGTCCTGGGCTTGAACTCAGTTCTTCTGAATCCAAATCTCTTTCTCTGCTGAATCAACCTTTTATTCATTTATTTATTTATTTTTCTTCTCTGAATCTTGTCTTCAAGACTTTTCCAAAAAATAGGGGGAAAATTGCCCTGCTTATTGCTTTGTTTGAGCATCAAAAGTTTAAGTAGGTAAAATGCATTAAACTATTACCCTAATATAGGCATTATTACTCTGTTTAGTATTTAAGGGATTGCATGAGTAGCTTGATTGCTTAGTGAAATGATTTTACACAGGAAAGAGTATTTTAAAAGGAGGGGGAGAGAAAGAAAGAGAAACTGGGTAAGAGAGTGAGAAAGAATTTGAAATAGGAATGGGCTTTGAATTCTGAAATATTTCTTGATCCCTGACCAAGTGATGAGGTCAAGTTGGTCAAATAACCTAGTGAGGAAAGGAGAGTACATTTCCGATTTCTCAATATATTCCTTAAATTATTGAGGTGCGGTCAGGATGTGTCTCTAGTATTCTGACACATATTTTAGCTTCTGGCCAATGACATTAGGGAGCTATAGTTTTAGCTTTGTGTTTTATTTACCTTTATATATAAACGCTGAGTTTCCAGGATGATAAATTCAGGGAAGTTCTAACTTACTTTTCAATATCTACCAAGAATTGTAAATTCTGTCTAGATATAGAGAAAGTTGAAAAGAGAATACTCACACACACGAAGTAGCTTTGGTAGTAGTGAGAAACACATCTGGTTAATAACATGATAATTAATAATGGAATCAATTAACATTATTGAACATTTAGTAGGTGGGAGAAGCTGCTACATGATTTTATGTGCATCACTTAACAGACTCATCCATGTTTTTAAACAAATATTTACTGAAGATCTATTATTTTCCAGAAACAGTTCCACTAGCTAGACACATAATGATTTTTTTTTAAGTGCTCAATATTATAGAGCTTACATTCTAGTGGGAGAGAAGGCAATGAAAAAGCTGGGCAATCAATACTTCATAAGCTATCAGATAATTATAAGTTCTGTGAAGAAAAAGAAAATAATGTGTAAGAATAAAGAATAATGGAGGCCTGGGATGATTAATTGGAGAAGGAAATGGCAACCCACCCCAGTATTCTTGCCTGGAAAACTCCATGGACAGAAGAGCCTAACAGGCTACCATCCCTGAGGTTGCAAAGAGTTCAAGTCCCTGAGATAGTACAAATAGTCCTTGAGATAGTACAAAGCTAGATTGGGATCGCCAAACCAATAAGGCACAAAGCACTATGAATGAGGTCCATGAGTCAGGCAGGGTACCTGGGCTTTGAAAAAGAGGTTTGGATTTTCTCCTGAATGTGATGGAAAGCTCTTGCAGGGTTTGGGAAGAATGACAAAATTAGATTTACTTGTCAAAAGATCTTTCTGGTTGCTGCATAGGGACTTATTTAGGTTATAAGGGTAGCAAGGGAAGAAGCTGGTAGAACACTTGGAGGCTATGGAGCCAGTCCAGGAAGGAGACAGTGGTGCCTGTGAAGGATGGAGGTTGGAGGGAAGTAGTCAGGTTTGGAAGAAGGCAGAATTCTCTCCTGATTAATTTCATTCTCTGATTAAAATTCAACTTCAGCTTCTTTGGCATTAGTGGTTCGGGCATACACTAGGATACTGTGATATTGAATGGTTTGCCTTGAGAGCAAACAGAGACCGTTCTGCAAAAGTAGGAAGTCAAGAGATACTTGTAGTAATAGGCAAGTTTTGCCTTGGAGTACAAAATGAAGCAAAGCAAAGGCTAACAGAGCTTTGCCATGAGAATGCCCTGGTAATAGCAAACATGCTCTTCCAACAACACAAGAGATGGCTTTACACATGGACATCACCAGATGGTCAACACCCAAATCAGATTGATATATTCTTTGCACCCGAAGAAGGAGAAGCTCTATACAGTCAGCAAAAACAAGAGCAGGAGCTGATTCTGACTCAGATCATGAATTGCTTATTGCCAAATTCAGACTTAAATTGAAGAAAGTAGGGGAAATCACTAGGCCATTCAGGTATGACCTAAATCAAATTCCTTATGATTATATAGTGGAAGTGACAAATAGATTCAAGGGATTAGATCTGATAGAGTGTCTGAAGAATGATGAACTGAGGCTCAGGATATAGCACAGGAGGCAGTAATCAAAATCATACCCGAGAAAAAGAAAGGCCAAAAGGAAAAATGGCCATCTGAGGAGGGCTGACAAATAGCTGAGAAAAGAAGAGAAGCAAAACACAAGGGAGAAAAGGAAAGACATACCCATCTGAATGCAGAGTTCCAAAGAATAGCAAGGAGAGATAAGAAAGCATTCCTAAGTGAACAATGCAAAGAAATAGAGAAAAACAATAGAATGGGAAAGACTAGAAACCTCTTCAAGAAAATTAGAGATACTAAGGAAATATTTCATGCAAAGATGGGCACAGTAAAGGACAGAAATGGTATGGACCTAAGAGAAGCAGAAGATATTAAGAAGAGGTGGCAAGAATACACAGAAAAACTATACAAAAAAGATTTTCATGACCCAGATAACCATGATGGTGTGATCACTCACCTAGAGCTAGACATCCTGGAGTGTAAAGTCAAGTGGGCCTTAGGAAGCATCACTATGAACAAAGCTAGTGGAGGTGATGGAATTCCAGCTGAGATATTTCAAATCTTTAAAGATGATGCTGTTAAAGTGCTGCATTCAATATGTCAGCAAACTTGGAAAACTCAGCAGTGGCCACAGGACTGGAAAAGGTCAGTTTTCATTCTAATCTCAAAGAAGGGCAGTGCCAAAGAATGTTCAAATTGTAGCACAATTGTAGTCACTTCATATGCTAGCAAAGTAATACACAAAATTCTCCAAGAGAGACTACAACAGTATGTGAACTGAGAACTTCCAGATGTTCAAGCTGGATTTAGAAAAGGCAGAGGAATCAGAGATCAAATTGCCAACATCTGTTGGATCATAGAGAAAACAAGAGCATTCCAGGAAAACATCTACTTTTGCTTCATTGACTATGCTAAAGCCTTAGATTGTGTGGATCACAACAAACTGTGGGAAATTCTTCAAGTGCTGGAAATACTAGACCACCTTACCTGCCTCCTGAGAAATCTGGATGCAGGTCTAAAAGCAACAGTTAGAACTGGATATAGAAAAACAGACTGGTTCAAAATTGGGAAAGTAGAACATCAAAGCTGTATATTGTCAACCTGCTTATTTAACTTATATGCATAGTACATCATGCAAAATGCCTGGCTAGATGAAGCATAACCTGGAATCAAGATTGAGAGGAGAAATATCAATAACCTCAGATATGCAGATGACACCACCCTTATGGAAGAAAGCGAAGAGGAACTAAAGAACCTGTTGATGAAAGTGAAAGAGGAGAGTGAAAAAGCTGGTTTAAAACTCAACATTCAGAAAACTAAGATCATGGCATCCTGTCCCATCACTTCAAGGCAAATAGATGGGGAAACAATGGAAACAGTGAGAGACTTTATTTTCTTGGGTTCGAAAATCACTGCAGATGGTGACTGCAGCCATGAAATTAAAAGTCACTTGCTCCTTGGAAGAAAAGCCATGACAAAACTTGACCGTGTATTAAAAAGGAGAGACATTACTTTGCCAAGAAAGATCCACCTAGTCAAAGCTATGTGTTTCCAGTAGTCATGTATATATGTGAGAGATGGACCATAAAGAAGGCTAAACACTGAAGAATTGATGCTGTTGAACTGTGGATTTGAAGAAGACTCTTGTGAGTCCCTTACACTGCAAGTCCAGGGACCAAACCAGTCAATCCTAAAGGAAATCAGTCCTAAATATTCACTGGAAGGACTGATATTGAAGGTGAAGCTCCAATACTTTGGTCACCTGATGAGAAGAACTGACTCATTTGAAAAGACCCTGATGCTGAGAAAGATTGATGGTGGGAGGAGAAGGCAACGACAAAGGATGAGATGGATGGCACCACTGACTCAATGGACATGCAAGCTCCAGGAGATGGTGAGGGACAGGGAAGCCTGGTATGCTGCAGTCCATGGGGTCTCAAAGAGTCAGGCGCGACTGAGCAACTGAACAACAAAGAAGTGAATGAAAGCAAGTTAAAGCCATTAGCTGAAAATGTCAAGGTTTGAAGAGACTAGAGGAGGTATGAGTTTGTCCTCAGAGAATAAGAAAGTGAACAGACTAAGACTATGTGAGAAGTAGTAGGGACTATTTGAAGTTTGTAGTCCTGAGTCTGATCTGGCACAAAACCACATAGTTGTGAGTTCTCCATCCACCTTCTGGTAAAGGCAGAAAATTGGGTTTAACTGTGCTGGGGTTTTGCCAGGTGAGTGTGGTGAACAAGAAGTAGGAACTGAGAGGTTATACTTTTGAATTCTGGAACCTAAACCAGTAGGAGAAAGTGGCAGTGGCAGTGGTAGTTCAGAAATATGGACATTGGTAGATCAGACTGTCCTGATGCTGCCAAAGATCGCCTGGAGTATGTGATGGACTGAGTATTTGTGGCTCCTCAAAATTCATATACTGAAACCTAACCCCCAAGATGACAGCATTTGGAGGTGTGATCTTTGAGGGGCAATCAGATTTAGATGAGGTGATGAGGATGGTTTTTCTAGTAGTCATGTATGGATATGAGAGTTGGACCATAAAAAAGGCTGAGCACCGAAGAATTGATGCTTTCGAACTGTGGTGTTGGAGAAGACTCTTGAGAGTTCCTTGGGCTGCAAGGAGATCCAACCTGTCAATCCTAAAGGAAATCAACCCTTAATAGTCATTGGAAGGACTGATGTTGAAGCTGAAGCTCTGATACCTAGGCCACCTGATGCAAAGAGCTGACTCATTCGAAAAGACCCTGATGCTGGGAAAGACTGAGGCAGGAAGAGAAGGGGGTGACAGAGGATGAGATGGTTGGATGGCATCACCGACTCAATGGACATGAGTTTGAGAAAGCTCCAGGAAGATGGTGAAGGGCAGGGAAGCTTGGTGTGCCGCATCCAGGGGGTGAGAGAGAGTCTGACAGGACTGAACAACTGAAAAATAACAACAAAGGAGGGCGCTGCCCTCATGATGGATTAGTGCCCTCATAAGGAGAGACCAGAAAAGTAGCTCTCTTTTTCCTCTCGGTAAGCATACAGCCAAAAAGAGAATCCTCACCACAACCTGATCTTGCTGGCAGCCTGAACTGGCACTTCTAGCTTTCAGAATGGTGAGAAACTGTTGTTTAAACTACCCAGTCTATGTGTTTGCTTGTTTGTTTTATAGAAGCCCAAACTAAGACAGGCTAGCAATTGGAGTGAGTTGAAAAGTACGGTGGGAATTGGCTCTCAGATGCTTAATGTGGAGACTTTGAAATGACCAGGGCCATGTAATCCTGGAAGTGGGTTATCTTACTTAGCATAACACAGTATTTTATATTTTTGAGTTTTTTCTCCTCTATATCATTTGACACCTCTGGGTTGCCAAAATAATCTTAAAGATGAGACAAGCCAAGAACATCACCAATAAAGTGAAGGACTTAATTTAGATTGTCAATGGCTGAGAAGTGTCTCCTTTTACGGTGATGACTGTAACATTGACGTGGTTCCGGGGGTGCGATGATGAGGTAAGAGCATAATATCGTGGCTTTGGGGCTATATGAGGATGCCCACACATCCGCCTCCACCAGTGCCTCACCATTCCCAGACAGGCAATAGTGAAAGTTTATCAGCAGGTTAAGTCTGTGTCCTAGGGAGCCAGGGAGTCTCCTAGGCAGAGAATCCTCAGTCGGGGAAGTCATTCCTGGATGGCAGCCAGCTCCCAGTGAGTTCCCACCACGGCCTACTTTTCAGTATGGGATCTAAGTTTTAATCTCGCGCAGGTGGAGGTCGGTTTTCGTCCTGCGGGTCAGTGCGCAGAAGCTGAGCTTCCGCTCTCCAGCAATCCTGAAGTTAGAGTTCCTGGAGGGATCCAGGAGGCTTCCCGGGGGGCCGTGGGTGCCTGGTCTCCTGAGCCTCTCTGCTGCAGCATCCAGGGGTGCGTCCCCCTTTGCCGATTCTTGACGTCAAGCCCCGACCGCCACGAAGCCTCGCCAGGGCTGTGGAGAGCAGAGGGAGGGTGGCGGGGAGGGGAAGCCATTGCAGCAACAGCTTGGAGGAAGGAGCTGGACGTCTCCGCCGAGAAAAACCGGGGGTGGCAGCCAGAGTAGAGGAGGCGGAGGACCTGCTCGCTCTGGGAGCCGCTGGGTTGCTGCAAAGAGGGGCGGGGAGAGGCGGGGGCGCTGCCTGCACCGCGCTGGCTCCAGCGGTGCCCGCGGGGAATGTGACATCAGCGGCGCCGGGCTGGAGGAGGCATCTCGCCTTGGCTGCGCTGTGCACACCTCGCCCCGGGGAGGACGCATCCCGGGCAGGCGGCAGGGATGTCGGCGAAGGAGAGGCCAAAGGGCAAAGTGATCAAGGACAGCGTGACCCTCCTGCCCTGCTTTTATTTCGTGGAGGTGAGTTGGCCCAGCGCCTTGGCGTAATGCAGATCCTCCGGGGGGCTCCGGAGCCAGTTCGGGTCCCGGGAGGTGTTGGAGGCGCAGAGACCGTGCTGGGTGCGCGCTGCTGCCCCTAAATGCCCCCACGCTCCCCGTTCCCCCTAGGTTTCTCGGGATCTTCCCGGAGTGTGCCTGTGAGTGCCCGCCAGCCAGGGCTGGTTGCCAGTAGCCTTGTCACTGCTAGGTGGCCTGCAGACGGGGAGATACCTGTGTGAGTGAGTGTGGGGCTAGTTCCCTGGCCCTCCTGGACTGCCTGTGTGCACAGCGTCGTCCCTGGCCCAGAAGGGCCATGATGCTGATATTTTGGGATTTGTGTCCTCAGTCTACGAATACCTGTCTAGAACTCTGTGAGCTTTCTCAGGGAGTTCAAATACACAGTCATGCCCTGGGTGTCTGAGGGCTGGGGATGTTTATATAGGATCAGGAATATCGATTGCTTTATTACACAAAAACAAAAACAAAAAGCCCCTCCCCTATTAAAATTACTATGGTGTTCACATCTGCTTCTAAAATTGGGCCCACATCTCTAGGTATCAATCTATTGGCTTTTTTCCATGGTTAACAAAAATTATATGCATATATACATGTATATGTATATTTATACATATGTATACGTATGTATAATATTTTTAAAATAAATGACATCATCTGATTTTACATGTTTGTTCATGTGCATTTATTCTGTGCTGAGCAGTATCACAGATAAGCAGTTAGCATGCAGATATATTCATAATGAGCGTCTAAGTTACCAAAATGCGGTATTTAAGGGAGGAACAATTTATGGGAGGGTTATAAAGATTGACAGGTCCAGTGATTCCATGCACTGTGGTCCATTGCATTAGGAAGACATTTTTAAGCAAAAGGTCTATTAAATCATAGGTAGAGAAGAGATGTGTTGGATATGTTTAGTGAAATCATATGTTTTTTAAGCATAAAACTATATTCTGTGTAATTAGAGCCTGGATTGCAGAGACAAGTATAAGACCATTGCTGAATTATAAATATCCTTCTTTGGCTGTCTTTTCAGCCAAATATGGAGGTTTAGCACTTACAAGTACAGATAGTAGATTCTGTATCTGATGATTGTGAGGCTTATCTGTGTTGAGGTATAGTCACTGTTTTGAAACTTGGGAGAAGTGACATTGTCAGATTGTTTTTATAGATAACAGTATACCTGCAAGTTTCTGTTAGGTTTTGCAAATTTTTTTAAAAATGGTTTCAGGATTAAGAAAGATGTACATGATTTGCATAAGTCTCAGAGAAATGATGGGTGATTCCTTCATCCATGACCCATAGAAAAGAAGGGAAAAAATTGACCTGTTTATTTAAAATAATTAATTGATTCATTTATTTTTGTCCTTTCTCTTTTCACAAGGGATTTTGAGGCCACGGTTTAGATAATTTTGTTGAAAGCTTATGAAGAGTTTTCCCGAGGAAAAAAATGTGGGCACAGAAGATTCCATGATGAACAGGGTAAAGGGATACAGAGATGAGATCCCTGCCTTCAAGTTAAATCCTCTCAGGCCACTTGTCGCATTGCTAATCCACTGTGGTTTTGTGCAAAAGCACGTTCATTCCCTTCTGGATCTATTACATCTGTCCAGGAGAAATCAGTTAATTGCTGGCTTCTGCCTCCAGGACAGAGCACACCTGAGGTCAGCTAGAATCTGACCACATTTAGATTGCAGCTGTATGGCTTTGAGGAAAACACTTTCATGAAAGAGGATGCAAACCAGAGAAATAAGGATGTACCTTAAAAGAATCTATGTGTACACTTTTGAGGTGCCTTTAATAGGAGTACACTATCATTTAATTTAAAATTTTAGAAGTAAAAATGCCTCAAAAGACATTTGAAATATGTACTCTAGGAACAAACATCTCACAAATGTTTGTTCTTTTCCATGAATGGAAACAGCCCAAAATCATTACCTTCACTTTGACCCATTCAGATACCCTCTATGGATTCCCTAGTAGGGCAAGGTATAGAACAATTGCTTGAAAACAATTCATGGAGCCTGGATGTGCACTTATGACATTATGTCTTGAGAGTAACAGATTTCAAAGGAGGAGCCACAGAACTGGATTGCAAATGATCTCTCCGAAATTCATATTCATGATGAACCACTAAAGAGCCTCTCAAAATTGGGAGGAGACATTAGTACACTGATTATTTAAAGAGTAATGGCACTTTGCTTTCCAGCATAGTTTCCCCAGACCTTAGTAATTACAATGGAAGAACAAAATTGAGTGAGTCTTTCACCACATATCAACCCAAAGCACATATTCAAGTCTTTTCTGTTACGTCAGACAATAATGTCAGGAATAAAAAGGTAAAAAAGACCAGAAGTTGAGGAGAAAATGGGACCTAAGAATTAAGTTAGGTTCCTACCATATCCCATACAAAAATAAATTCCAGATAGACCAATAATTTAAATTTTAAGAAATGGCTAAAAACTAAACAGTAACAATAGCATAACCATATATTTTTTTAGATTTTACAGTGTGAAAGACCTTTCTTAACATATAACTAAAGTCAGAAATAATATAGGAAAAGACTAACACATTTTCCTACCATCCCAAATAAAGTTTCTCTATAACAGAAGATAAATTTTAGAGAAAAAGTCTCTGGGTCTCAAATCAGTGATACCATGGACAATTTAAACTTTGTCTTTCTTCTTGGAGTTCAGGCTGTTTTAAATTGCTATTCATGATAGGCATTAAATATGAAAAAACTAGGTCTTCCTTGGTAGCTCAGTTGGTAACGAATACACCTGCAATGCAGGAGACCCGGGTTCAATTCCTGGGTCAGGAAAGTCCCCTGGAGAAATGAAAAGCTACACACTCCAGTATTCTCAGGCTTCCCTGGTGGCTCACTTGATAAAGAATCTGCCTGAAATGCAGGAGACCTTGGTTCGATCCCTAGGCTGGAAAGATGCCCTGGAGGAGGGCATGACAACCCACTCCAGTATTTTTGCCTGGAGCATCCCCATGGACAGAGCAGCCTGGGTCCCTGGGGTCACGAAGAGTCAGACACGGCTGAGCCATTAAGCACAGCACAGCACATGAAGAAACTAACTAGGGAAGTGAAGAACAACATTCATTCCAACCAGAAGGGGCTGAAATCAGGCTAAACTGAACTATGGCCAGAAAGCCTGGTCTGATAGACAGGCTGACCTGGTTCATATACCACCTGTTCTACATACTACTTGGATAATTCTGGCCAAGGTACTTCTCTCATCCTCAATTTCTACATATGTGATAAAAATTACATGATATGACATAAATATGTTTATTCATATGTACTAGAAATTATAATATCCATGTATCTTAGAAAATATTATACAGTTAAAGCATGAAATATACCAGCTATCATACCTGAGCTAGAATATGCACTCAGGATGTATCAGGTGCTTTTGCATGGTGACAGGGTATAGAAATTATATCCTGTATACAGGCTGAGGTACTCAGTCAGTAAAATCAAGTAATCATGTCTCAGGTGATGTCCAAACTTGATGGTAAGCAAATGGTAAATTAATGGATATAATTCATTTTTTCTTACATTTTTGGTTTATGCTGCCAATTGTTTATGCTGATAAAGGGGTTTATGGTTGACAGTAATTAAATATACCAATATTACATGTTAATTTGAAAAACGGAAATGCTTTCCAACATGGTACCTCACTTTATGAACATGTTTGACAATTCAATTTTGCACTGTTTAATTTGGGAAGAGAAAAGTCAAGTTATGAAAGGAACTTTAAAACATGCATACCCTAGGCCTTATCAGGTTAAACAGAAAAGCAGGTGAAAAGGAACATTCCACTGAAGAAAAGGTTTCTCTTGCCTTTAAAGTTCCAAAGCCCTCTCCAAGTGATGGTTGTATCACTTACAGTGCAATTGCAGCCAGCAGCACACCTCAAATTAATAAAAGGTGTTGTAGCTTAGGAACCCAATATTATACATGAGAAGGCTGGTTGTGTGCCTAATTCATTCCCTTTATGCAGTGCTTAATAATGGTTCCACCTGTGCTCAGACTCACAATTTTGTTCTCGTTAGTCATCCTTTTCCAAGATATGAGTTCACATTGACTCAGTATCTACTAGAAACAAATGACAAATTAACCTTGAAACCAAAAGTTGCAAGTTCTTAATAAATAAATGGGGGAAAGATTCTCTATCCTTTGAATGTGAAATACCTACCTGAAGCCAATTCAAAATATTTTAAACATGACAGGCTTGAAATCATATAGAAAATTTTCACTAATTGAATATTGTACTTAATGGATATGTTTCAGTATTTAGTTAATGCAGGTTAGTTACTATAGTTTAAATCAATATCTAGACATTGTGTTCAGGAGTAAAAGCCATCATTTCTCTGTTACTGTCCTGCCTGAAGAAGTTCAAAAGGCCTTTGTTTAAGCAAGCAAAGATACCCTGGTTAGTTCAGTCTGAACATCATGCCTAGACATTATTGTGTCTTGACAGAACCTTCATGTTTTTATGTTTTTCCTCACTGGAAAGTGTCCACTGTATCTTAATTGTAGCAAACATTAATTCATAAGATTTCTGTTTAGCTCAAGATCTATGTGAAAATTTTATAACTCACACGATCTTCCTGGGAAATATAGCTAGCTGATTTCCTTTTACATAAACTCTAGCATCAGCAGGAAGTACAAAATGACATTTCTGCATTGCACATACCAAAATAGTAGTTGTAGGATTTTTCCCTTTTCAGCGTGGCATAGGTGGTCCACTCAAAGAAGTAGAAACCCTACCAAGAGAGACAAGCTGACAAATCTTTCTTCCTTTTTTAAAGTTACAGTGCAGAGTCCTTTGGTGAAAAACGAAAAGGAAATAGAGACAATAATAGAGTCCTGGGTTTTAGAGACACTAAATGAGGACATTTCCACAAATACTGAAACCAGGTCTGAACATAGAACCAACTGTTAGGGAATCCTATACTATTCCTAGGTTGCTCCACTTTATGGTCAAGTCACTCATAGTAATCCCTGTCCTAGTAGGGAAAAAAATGGGTACCTTCTACCAACCTTGAAGGGATGTTAATAATAATGATAATAATAATAAGGAATAGTCGATTTCAAGCCTCCTTTAGATTACAGACTCTATGTATACATTATCTTTAATCCTGAGAACTACTTTAAATGATAGTATGATTTGTAGGTAGTATCAAGAAGGGACTTCCCGGTAGCTCAGCTGGTAAAGGATCTGCCTGCAATGCAGGAAACCCCAGTTCGATTCCTGGGTCAGGAAGATTCCCTGGAGAAGGGATAGGCTGCCCACTCCAGGGTTCATGGGCTTCCCTGGTGGCTCAGACAGTAAAGAATCTGCCTGCAATGCAGGAGACCTGGGTTTGATCCCTCGGTTGGGAAGATCCCCTAGAGCAGGGCATGACAACCCACTCCAGTATTCTTGCCTGGAGAATCCCCATGGATAGAGGAGCCTGGCAGGCTACAGTCTGTGGGGTCACAGAGGGTCGGACACGACTGAGCGATGAAGCACAGCACAGCAAGAAGGCATTATTATCCGTATTTTTTAAATCAATATATTGTAACTCAAAGAGCTAAATGTCTTTCTGGGAACACAGCAATTAAGTGAAGAGCCATGATTTGGGTGCTTGTCCATCTTCCTCTTGCATTACCATCACCCCCAGTCTACCTCACAATGACTCTAATAATGCTAACCTTAATGAGGGAGTGGGTTGGGGAGACCTCTCCTGTGACTTGGCTAGCTTTGTGATCTTGGAAGTCATGTGTGTGGATGATGTCTTGTGGGGGTTCTACTCTGTGGAACAGAGTTTTCTCTTCATTTAGCTACTGAACTTGGCTTTGATAGTGTTATCTTCTGCAGAGAGCAACTGGTTTAATTCTAACACAGATGTGTAGATGGCACAGGGGCTGTCTACCCAAAAAGATGCTTCCTTTGGGAAAGCACAGGTGGTACCCTTGAGACTCCTGTGAAGGAAGAGTGAACATGGAGCTTTGGGTAGACTGAGAGGGCAGAGTCGGAATTTTTTTTAAAATTTAGAAAAATAGATTGTGTATGTCTATGAGAATAAAATCCCATGGATGGAGGAGCCTGGTAGGCTGCAGTCCATGGGGTCGCTAAGAGACTGAACGACTTCACTTTTACTTTTCACTTTCATGCATTGGAGAAGGAAATGGCAACCCACTCCAGTATTCTTGCCTGGAGAATCCCAGGGACAGAGGAGCCTAGTGGGCTGCCATCTATGGGGTCGCACAGAGTCGGACACGACTGAAGTGACTTAGCAGCTTAGCAGCATGAGAATGATAAAGCACAGTGGAAAGAATTCCTCATAGAAGAGAAATGGAGGGAGGTTAGACCAAGGAGGATTAGGAGAAAAGGCATGTGAAGGCAATGGACATTGAATCTGTGAGCAAGCCACGGGGATTCCTTTAGGGGATTGAGTTGTCTAAATTGGCTTGTTAAATAAAAAGCATTAAGGGTGCAATTTTTAGTGTTTACTTTGGGAATCTGTTACAAATATTATCACAAAGATTTCTTCCCTTCATGTGTATACATCACAGGCTATTTCTCATGCAACGTATTAACAACAAAATGTGAGGAAATGTCTCATTGCTGAATTAGGTCTAATAAAGTCATGTACTCCCAGAACACTTGGTTTGAGTCTCCTATCACAAATGAGAAAACTGTGGCTTGAAAAGGTTAACTGAGTTACCCAAAAACACTATGGTTAATATCAGACAAGAATACAGCCTGTCTCCCTGCTGCTGTTCTAGTGCTCCTCTCTGATTATACTATTTCTAGAATTCCTTACATTACAGGGTTTCCCTCTGGATTATAACACAATATAGGTCATTATAATTCTACACATGAACAAATTGTGTTCACTTTTTGAACTTTATGTCTAAATACCTTTACATATTTCATATCACATTGCATTAGCAAGTTAAAGCAATTATGAATGGATCTTCTGCTTTTCCAAATTGTTAGGCTTGTTGAAAAGCATGTTTACAGCTAAAAATCATAAAATTGTAAGTGATGCTTTTATTTCTCATTGCCTAATTGTCTACTTATCATTTCACAATGACTTCTCTGGACATGATGAGGTCTCTGACAGACAGGAAAGGAAAGTGGAAACATTGAAAGGAGTGAGGATATAATTTACAATATCAGTGACAAAATAACTGAATTTTCTTTACAGTTTGTTGTTTTTTAGTCTCTAAGATATGTCAGACTCTTTGCAACCCCATGGACTGCAGCAAGCCAGGCTTCCCTGTCTATCACCAACTCCCGAAACATACTCAAATTCATTTCCATTGAGTAGTGTTGCCATCCAACCATCTCATCCTCTGTCACCCCCTTCTCCTCCCACCTTCAATCTTTCCCAGCATCAGGGTCTTTTCAAATGAGTCAGTTCTTATCAAGTGTACAAAGTATTTGAGTTTCACCTTCAGCATGAGTCCTTCCAATGAATATTCAGGACTGATTTCTTTTAGGATTAAATGGTTTGGTCCTTGGACTTGCAATCCAAAGAACTCTCAAGAGTGTTCTCCAACACTATAGTTCAAAAGCATCAACTCTTCAGTGTTCAGCTTTCTTTATAGTCCAACTCTCACATCCAACCATAGCTTTGACTAGACAGACCTTTGTTGGCAAAGTAATGCCTGCTTTTTAATATGCTGTCTAGTTTGGTAATAGCTTTTCTTCCAAGGAGCAAGCGTCTTTTAATTCCATGGCTGCAGTCACCATCTGCAGTGATTTTGGAGCCCAAGAAAATAAAGTCTCTCATGGTTTCATTGTTTCCCCATCTGTTTGCTTTGCAGTGACGGGACCAGATGCCATGATCTTGGTTTTCAGAATGTTGAGTTTTAAGCCAACTTTTTCACTTTCCTCTTTCACTTTCATCAAGGGACTCTTTATGTCTTCTTCGCTTTCTGCCATAAGGGTGGTGTCGTCTGCATATCTGAAGTTATTGATATTTCTCCCAGCAATCTTGATTCCAACTGGTGCTTCATCTGGCGTGGCATTTCGTATGATGTACTCTGCATGTAAGTTAAATAAGCAGGGTGACAATATACAGCCTTGATGTTCTCCTTTCCATTTGGAACCAGTCTATTGTTCCATGTCCAGTTCGAACTGTTGCTTCCTGACCTGCATCCAGATTTCTCAGGAGGCAGGTAAGGTTGTCTGGTATTCCTACAGCTTTAAGTTTTCCACAGTTTGTTGTGATCCACAGTCAAAGGCTTTGACATAGTCAATAAAGCAGATGTTTTTCTGGAACTCTCTTGCTTTTTGATGATCCAGTGGATGTTGGCAATTTGATCTCTGGTTCCTCTGACTTTTCTAAATCCAACTTGAACATCTGGAAGTTCTCGATTCACATACTCTTGAAGCCTGCCTTGGAGAATTTTGAGCATTACTTTGGTAGCATGTGAGATGAGTGCAATTGTGTGGTAGTTTAAGCATTCTTTGGCATTGCCTTTCTTTGGGATTGGAATGAAAACTGACCTTTTCCACTTCTGTGGCCACTGCTGAGTTTTCCAAGTGTGCTGGCATATTGAATGCAGCACTTTCACAGCATCATGATTTAGGATTTGAAACAGCTCAACTGGAATTTCATCACCTCCACTAGTTTTGTTCATAATGATGCTTTCTAAAGCCCACTTGACTTCACATTTCAGGATAGCTGGCTCTAGGTGAGTGATCACACCATCATGGTTATCTCAGTCATGAAGATCTTCTTTGTATAGTTCATCTGTATATTCTTGCCACCTCATCTTAATATCTTCTGCTTCTGTTAGGTCCATGCCATTTCTGTCTTTTATTGTGCCCATATTTGCATGAAATAGTCCCTTGGTATCTCTAACTTTCTTCACGAGATCTCTAGTCTTTCCCATTCTATTGTTTTCCTGTTTCTTTGCATTGATCACTGAGAAAGGTTTTCTTATCTCTCCTTGCTAGTATTTGGAACTCTGCATTCAGGTGGGTATATCTTTCCTTTTCTCCTTTGCCTTTTGCTTCCCTTCTTTTCACAGCTATTTGTAAGGCCTCCTCAGACAACCACTTTGCCTTTTTGCATTTCTTTTTCTTGGGATGGTCTTGATCACTGCCTGCTGTACAGTGGTGTCATGAACCTCCATCCATAGTTCTTCAGGTGCTCTGTCTATCAGATCTAGTCCCTTAAATCTATTTGTCACTTCCACTGTATAATTGTAAGGGATATGATTAGGTCATACCTGTATGGTCTAGTGGTTTTCCCTGCTTTCTTCAATTTAAGGCTGAATTTGGCAAGGAGTTCATGATCTGAGCCACAGTCAGCTCCAAGTCTTATTTTTGCTGACAGTGTAGAGCTTCTCCATCTTTCACTGCAAAGAATATAATCAATCTGATTTCTGTGTTGGCCGTCTGGTGATGTCCATGTGTAGAGTCTTCTCTTGTGTTTTTGGAAGAGGGTGTTTACTATGACCAGTGCATTCTCTTGACAAAACTCTGTTAGCCTTTGCCCTGCTTCATTTTGTACTCCAAGGCCAAATTGGCCTGTTACTGCAGGTATCTCTTGACATCCTACTTTTGCATTCCAGTCCCCTATAATGAAAAGGACATCTTTTTTGGGTGTTAGTTCTAGAAGGTCTTGTAGGTCTTCATAGAACTGTTCAAGTTCAGCTTCTTCACCATTACTGGTTCCAGACATAGACTTGGCTTACTGAGATATTGAATGGTTTGCCTTGGAAATGAACAGAGATCATTCTGTCATTTTGGAGATTGTATCCAAGTACTGCATTTCAGACTCCTTTGTTTACTATGATGGCTACTCCATTTTTTCTAAGGGATTCTTGCCCACAGTAGTAGATATAATGGTCATCTGAGTTAAATTCACCCATTCCAGTCCATTTTAGTTCACTGATTCCTAAAATGTTCATATTCAGTCTTGCCACCTCCTGTTTGGCCACTTCCAATTTGCTTTGATTCATGGATCTAACATTCTAGGTTCCTAAGCAATACTGCTCTTTACAGCATCAGACTCTGTTTCCATCACCAGTCATGTCCATAACTGGGTTTTGTTTTTGCTTTGGCTCCATCTCTTCATTCTTTCTGGAGTTATTTCTCCACTTATCTCCTGTAGCATACTGCGCACCTACTGAACTGGGGAGTTCATCTTTCAGTATCCTATCTTTTTGCCTTCTCATGCTATTCATGAGGTTCTCAAGGCAAGAATACTGAAGTGGTTTGTCATTCCTTTCTCCAGTGGACCTCGTTCTGTCAGAACTCTACACCAAGACCTGTCCATCTTGGATGACCCTACACTTCATAGCTCATAGTTTCATTGAGTTAGACAAGGCTGTGGTCCATGTGATCAGTTTGGTTAGTTTTCTGTGATTGTGGTTCATTCTGTCTGCCCTCTGATGGAGGAGGGTAAGAGGCTTGTGGAAGCTTCCTGATGAGAGAGACTGACTGAGGGGGAAACTGGGTCTTGTTCTGATGGTCAGGGCCATGCTCAGTAAATCTTTAATCCAATTTTCTATTGATGGGTGGGGCTGTGTTTCCTCCCTGTTGTTTGACCTGAGGCCAAACTATGGTGGAGGTAATGAAAATAATAGGACCTCCTTGAAGAGGTCCCATGCAGGCATGTCACACTCAGTACCCCTGATTCTGCAGCAGACCACTGTTGACCCATGCCTCCACTGGAGACTCGTGGACAATCACGGGCAAGTCTGGGTCAATCTCTTGTGAGATCATTGCTTCTTTTTCCTGGGTCCTGGTGCACCCAAGTTTCTAGTGTGCCCTCCAAGAGTCTGTTTCCCCGTCCTGTATAAGTTCTGGCAGCTCTATGGTGTGTTTAACGGTGACCTCCTCCAAGAGGCCTTATACCATGCCCAGGTCAGCTGCAGCCAGAGCCCCTGCCCCTGTGGTGGGCCACCACTGACCTATACCTTCTCAGGAGACACTCAAACACAGTTCTGGTCAGTCTCTGTGGGGTCTCTGGGTTCTTGTGCTCACAAGGGTTGTTTGAGCCCTCTGAGCATCTCTAGTGGGTAAGGGATTTGATTCTAAATTCGATTTTACCCCTCCTATCGTCTTGCTGTAGCTACTTCTTTGCCCTTGGACATGGAGGTTTTTTTTTTTTTTTTTTTTTTTTTGATGGGATCTAACATTCTCCATTTGATGGTTGTTCAGTAGCGAGTTGTAGTTTTGGAGTTCTCGCAGAAGAGCACAATTCCTTTGTGCAATTCCGTCTACTTTGCCATCTTATGCCACAAAAAAACTGAATGCCAAGAAGGAACCCTTCCTGCTCACACCTCCCAGGGACACCTTGGGCCTGGTTTTGAAATCAAGATGGCTTCTGTACATTCTGCTAAAACTGACATTAGGCCATTTAGGTACAAATTAAAGAGAAGAGGAAATAAAGGTAATAAAAATCAATGTATTTTCAGGAAAAGGTGAACAAGTTATCAGTACATTTAATGGACAGTTGTTTGTGAGTAATAACCATGGAAATATGTGTGGATGTATGGTCTGCAATTTAATGTCCTCACCAAAGCCTGTGCTCTAGGAATGCTTTGGTGGTAAAAATCATCATTTAATTAAGTTCTATTCATGCCTCAGAAACTGGGCCTTCATGGATGGTCTAAAAGAGACCATTCTTATATTAAAGATACTCCAAAATGGGTGCCAAAGTAAAATAGCAGAGTGTATTCTGTTTGTACTTTTATGAAAATTCATTTATTCATTTAATAAATACTTATTGATTGTTTATTATATGCTTTTTGGTTAAATTAATGGAAATAATATGGAATCACTACTGGCATACCTTCTAATCTATAGTAGAATTTCAATAAAGTTCTATTGAATGGATGGAGTAAAATAAGACTGATAGTTATGAACATAATTGTTTTTCTTAACTTTCTTTTCTCAGCCAGTGGTGACATTTGTATATGAAAAAGTTGTGATGAAGGTTAAGATTGAATCAATCTCTAAGATCTCTAAGTCCTCATTCTTAATTATATTTTTGCTCATTTATGATCTGGAGCATACCTACAGATTATTTGAGATTTGCAACTTCAAAGAGAGGCATATTTAAACAAAGAACTTGTAGTTTTAATTTTCATAGAAAATTATTTGATATAAAGTGCACATGCCAGCAAAGGCATTTTTTTTATTGTTGCTTTGGGAGAATAAATTATTAGAATTGTTAGTAATAAAAATGTGTTTCTTTGTGAGATATACTTTTATCCCATATTAGATTTTATTTCTTTTATATATTTTGTTCATAATTTGACTTTTTGGTGCATCTCACAATGAAACACATAACAATCATACTTAATTTAATCATACCCTTAGGATGTTAGAAAATTAAAGTTATTAATGTCCCACATTAACAGCCCCCTTCGATATCTCTTATTCATCAACCCCTTTTATAGACATATTTAAGTAAATAAGGTCTTAAGCAGCCTTGGAAAGATTTTAATCCTGAAGGTTGGCCTATAATGTGCATTTAAATATGATCTAAGAGTCAGACATGACTTAGCAACTGAGCAACAATTATATAGGAGACAAATTTGAAAAGACAGTGGCTAATGATATATTGCTGAATTATCATCTCCCAGAGTAGATTAGATCCCTTCTTTGGATAACTTATGGATTGAATGAAATATATCAGGCACATGGTATACACTCAATAACCATTTGCTAGATAAACTAATTAGTTACTACATAATATAAAACATAAACTTTTATAGTCCTTAAATAAAATGGTTTATTTGTAACAGCGTGGATGTACCTAGACATTATCATTTTAAGTGAAGTAAGTAACAAAAGAAAGATAAATACCATATGACATCACTCATTTGTGGAGTCTAAAAAAAAATGTACAAATGAACTAATTTACAAAACAGAAATAGACTCATAGACCACAAACTTATGGTTACCAAAGGGGATAGCTGAGTGAAGGGAGATAAACTAGGAGTTCGGGATTATTAGATGCACACTGCTATATATATAATCAACAACAAAGACCCACTCTATACCACAGGGGACTGTATTCAGTACCTTGTAATAACCTACAATGGAAAATAATCTGGAAAAGAACACACACACACACATATAATTGAGTCGCTTTGCTGTACACCTGAAACTAGCACCATATTATAAACTACCTATACTTCAATTTTAAAAATGGTTAAAGAAAGTGGTGGAAACTACATTTTGAATAAACTTTGAAGTTAGTATGACATGCAATGTTTTAAGGACAAATTTGATACTTAACTTAGTAAACAACTCAAAAGAAGTAGTTTACAAATATTGATGTCTCAAAGTCAATAATTTATGTGTATATAACTTAAGATTGTCACATTAAATATCAAAATCAGAAATTTGTTTCTCTTATTCCATATCTCAAATACAGAGCTTTTAGTTAATTTTATTACTCTGACATCATTGAATATTTTTTCCACTTTTTCATTACCTCCTATTTCATTTGATATCAAGACATATGTGTTGGATCCCAAAATACTATGTGTTCTTTTATTAAACTATTCAGGTCCAAATATATATGTTTTTTCTATATGAATAAAATAATTACACTAATAGTTAAAATATTATTTGAAAGAGAAGGTGAAGTCAGTCAGTTGTGTCTGACTCTTCATGACCCCATGGACTATATAGCCTGCCAGGCTCCTCCGTCCATGAGGTTTCCCAGGCAAGAACTGGAGTGGGTTGCCATTTCTTTCTCCAGGGGATCTTCCTGACCCAGGGATTGAACACAGGTCTTCCGCATTGCAGACAGACTCTTTACCGTGTGAGCCACCAGGGAATCAAAAAATACTATTTAATCAAAAATTACTATTTAATCTGAGTTTATGAAGATCTCACTTTTTTTAGGAGTACCACTCACAGCAGAAATTGTATGATGACATTCATAGTATACAAAGAAAAAATGTGCATTATATTAATTTATTTTCTGCTATTTCTCAATTTCTGCTGGAGAGTAAGGTCAGTGGTAAAAATTTTTAGCAAGAGGGAGTTGGCATACAAACATGAACTCAAATACTAGATTTCTTCATTTTATAATCTAGTTAACAAACTGTATAATGTTGTATAAACCATGTGATACTTCTGTGTTTCAGTTACCTCATCTGTAAGATGGGGATAGTAATAGTACCTTCATCAGATGGGTGTTTTGAAGATCAGATGAATTCAGAAATGTAAAAGTATGAACTTTAAATGATACTTGTCAAATATTAGTAGCACTAAGTTGTGATTTATACTCATGTTTTTAAAAGACAGGTATATGTTCTATGGGCAAGGAAATTATAGCTGTCAAGGCTATGGTTTTTCCAGTGGTCATGTATGGATGTGAGAGTTGGACTATA